>NC_134363.1:137175979-137325979 GCF_048569485.1 Anomaloglossus baeobatrachus | reverse complement strand
ATGGGAGAGTCTCCTGAAGTGAGTGTCCCTCACTGCTGAGTACTTGGTGCAGTGTAGCAGGAAGTGGGTTTCATCCTCCAGGGCCTCCAGGTCACAGTGTTGGCACAGTCTGTCCTCCCTGGGCTTGTAGCTCTGCTTGTGTCGGCCGGATTCGATGGCTAGACTGTGGGCACTGAGTCTATATCGGCTCAGGGTCCTGTGGTCTCTGGGATCCGGGAGTTTTTCCAGATATGGGGCCAGTCTGTAGTCTCTCTGTAGTCTCTGGTACGTGGTCAGTTTCTGTGAGGTGTTGATGTCGGTCCTCCAGTCACTGACATACCTCTCCTGGCCCTCGTCTACCATCTTCCTGATTCTGGTTTTTGTCAGGCTGCTGTGATTGATTATTTTGTCCAGTTGGGTTTGGGAGAGCTGTGCCATGGGTCCTGGTTCATCTGGCCCACGTATATATATCAGAGCTTTGTGGTGATGGGAGCTTGGATTGCTACTCTGTAGGTGAGCCTGAAATGATAGTGACCTCTTCAGAGCTGCTAGGTGTAGAGGGAATCTGCCCAGCTCAGCCCGACAGGCACTGTTGGAGGTGCTTCGATGGACCTGGAGAAGGTGCTTACAGAATTCCAGGTGGAATATTTCTGTTGGGCTGGAATCCCACCTTGACCAATCTGGGTAAGTGTGAGGGCCCCAGACTTCGCTGCCGTACAGGAGGATTGGGGCAATGATGGAATCGAAGATTTTTAGCCAGACCCTCACTGGTGGCTTCAGATAATACAATTTCCTTCGGATGGCATAAAAGGTTTTGCAGGCCTTGTTTTTCAGGGTCTCTATGGCTTGTTTGAAGCTCCCTGACTGGTGAATTTCCAGGCCCAAGTAGGTGTATTTGTCTGTTCCTGTTAGAGTGCAGCCGTTTAGGACAAATGAAGGATGCTGGTCAAATCTTTTTCTCTTCTGGAACACCATGATGTTGGTTTTCTTTAGATTGATCGGTAGTGCCCATGTGGAGCTGAATTTCTCCAAAATTTGTAGGTTGCCTTGTAGACCTTTCTCGGTTGGTGACACCAGCAGTAGGTCATCTGCATAGAGCAAGAATTTCACCTGGGCGTCATGGAGTGTGAGACCTAGAGCAGGTGAAGATTCCAGAGCAGTAGCCAGCTCATTGATGTAAATATTGAAAATATCTATCTATCTATCTATCTATCTATCTATCTATCTATCTATCCCTCTATCTATCTATCTATCTATCTATCTATCTATCTATCTATCTATCTATCTATCTATCTATCTATCTATCTATCCATCTATCTATCTATCTATCTATCTATCTATCTATCTATCTATCTATCTATGTATCCTAGTCATCGTGGTCTATTTGTTCACATATGTTTGCTCAACAAATTAGACACATAGATAGATAGATGATAGATAGATAGATAGAGGGATAGATAGATAGATAGATAGATAGATAGATAGATGATAGATGATAGATAGATAGATAGATAGATAGATAGATAGATAGATAGATAGAGAGATAGATAGATAGATAGATAGATAGATAGATGAATTATAGACAAGGAGATAGATAATTTTACACACAGTTAATGTATCTCTAGGTAGAAACTCCGGAATGGCAGTACATGATAAAATGTCCACTCCTTTATATAGTTCTGACCTTTAGTATACGCGCCTTCGGGCTGATGTCTACCTTTATGATGAAGATAGAGCCTATAAAATACATAGAACGGAACCAGCTCTAATCTACCGAGGAGCAATATGAAATATCTAACTAGGACAAAAGATAAAGAGAAACCCTGAGCTTGTAGACTGCCAGGAACTGATGTCTGGAAGATGTTGTGTCTGTGGTAGACTGTCCTGTCAATCACACTGGCACAGCTTCTCTGAAGACAAATAACTGAGAGCAGGAATTCGCAGAGACGTCTTTGAAGATGAAATACCGAGGGTGACATAAAGGTTTTGTTTCATGTACAAACTCTGCCTCTCGTGTTGGCTAGGTAGAAGCGAAGTTTAAGAAAAGTGTGCTTACAGTGTTGTGCGCCTGTATGATAATATAGTTATTATTGCTGATGTAGCAGAAAAGCATTTGTTTCAGTAGCTGATGTTTGGCTTCTCTGTTTCTAGTTATGGTTGGACTTAGGGGTATGCGGAACAGGACGTATTGGCCCCCCTACAGATGTGGACTCATCACAAGGACCTTAGAGAAGAGCAAAGCTTGTAACCACCACAAATAAATTGCATAGGACGTTGTCATTTTATTACTGCATACCTCCCAACAGTCTCGGATTCTGCAGGACTGTCCCGATTTGAGGGCTCCCTCCCACAGTCCCGTGGCTCACAGCTGATGTCCCGGCTCCTCCCCTCAGTGCAGTAAATAAATTAATTTAAATTCTCATCCGCTCTGCTCTCATCTGCTCTGCTCCAGGACAGCCTGGGCTCGAACTCATGAACTCATTGTCCAGAGGCAGCAACTCTACTGATGTATAGTTGTGATGGTGCCGTAAGTATAGTAAGGATTCTTACACGCTGTTGGAGATAGAAAAGTAGCAGTCTTATTTGGGACCAGACGGCAAATACTAATATTATAAATAACACATAGTTGGAGGGGTGCTTCCTCCATTATTTGCATTTGGTGCCCAGTTCTTTCCTTGTCCTGTCTGATAGAAAATGGGGTAGAGAAGGGGTTAATGCCGCGCATCAGCAACAAGTTGTTGATGTACTGGTCCTGAGGAAGAGGTTTTCGCCTCGAAACTCGTAGACCTATGAAAGAAAAGAATACTTATCTTCATTAACATTCTACATCTTCATTCGGCTGATGCACGGCAGTAACCCCTTCTCTACCCTATTTTGTATACTCATCCACGTGGGGCTGCAGCAGACGCCATTATCTCATGCGTACTAGTGGTTGTGACTATCACAACTGATCCAGGTGAGTGTATATTTTTCAGGTAAACCACACCGATCATTTTGGTATTACACTATCAGCGCTCCTTATTTTCAGATTTACTTGTCCTGTCTTAGCAATCAATGGATGTAAGGAAGCGTCAGAAGGATCACAACACTATGCCTTGTTGCAAGAAATATGCAGGGTAACAAGCTATGGTAATATCTGTACTATAAAGTGACAGAACGCCGACATTGTTTTGTTATTTTTTTTCCACAGATTGTGGCACCTCAGCGTTTAGCTACTTGTGTAGAGGGTGAACCGTTTTTGATTAGGCCAGACGTATGGTTCATTTGTTTATTAATCCAAGAGAAGTTAGCCATTGTCTAATGACAGGCTGATCACAGCCCTATTGTTTGTAAATGTGTATTCCCTCAGCCCTTCTGACTATATAGTTCAGAGGAAAATTATGCAGTTGGATTGAACTGGCAACCAGTTATCAGCCATCTCCACCAATCCTACATCGGTATAAAAAGGGCCTTGTTTCTGTCACCAGTGATATTTTGTACATGATCTCCTTTGAGGAGCTACAGGTCCAACTGGGGGAATCACAGAACTGCTTCAAGATTCATTCTTCAGGTTTTCAGTATAGCATCTATGGTTCCAGCTGAAGATTCACAGAACTGTTTTACTGCTCCATAGTGAGCCCATGTATTCGCTTGGAGAACCCAGGTCAGGACAAACTTGGTCACCTGGCTACATATCTTGCTGTGCTCCTAGCTTCCTAAACTGGCCACTATCTCATCTCAATGGGTGCCCGCCAAAAGTGGGGTGCTGCTGGCTAGGATAGTTGACCCTGGAAGCCCCAAAGTCACAGAGATTCTAATCCTTGGCGAGCCAGCGGAAGGATGAAACTCTGTCACGTGTTCCATCTTGTGTTCTTGCTTGGAATATAGAGAACTGTGGAAAAAGAAGCACAATAGAGTCTTACCCCAATAGGAAAAGGGGGGTTAAATGACATGGTTCAACTTACCAATGGAAGTTGTGACAGTCACAACTCCTATATAAGCATGTAACTCCAGGTCACGGCAGCAGTCCCCACATTGGTTGATAGCAGAAAGTAGTAGAGATGGGTTTTCAAAGGCCGCAGCAATGACCAAAGGACGATGGAAGTATAAGATTAATGTTGCATTATTTTCATGCTCGGGTCAACGCGTTTCAGGAGACTCAGCTCCCTTCATCAGGACAAACAGGCAAAAGAACATCATGTTATTTTGCCTGTTTGTCTCGATGAAGGGAGTTGAGTCTCCTGAAACGCGTTGACCCGAGCATGAAAATAAAGCAACATTAATCTTATACTTCCATCATCCTTTGGTCATTGGCGCGGCCTTTGAAAACCCATCTCTACTACTTTCTGCTCGGAATATACAATATGTTTTTGCCTGTTGAATGAACCAATAAAGTCTTACCCACGTTAGGTTCCCGCACCCTGTTTTGTCTGAGTAGTGTTTTGTCCTCGGGGAAGGAGTGCGGGCAATCAGTGGGATGTGCCCTGGTTTGTGCGTTTTTTCTGACGACAGTAAGGCCAGCGGACGAGAGCATCCTATGACCCTTGTGTCTCCACAGATGACCCTTATTTCTGTGTTATTTTTTCTATGGAGCACCAATGGAAGAAATAATCCATAGTCTATATATTTATTTTGTATATTGCACATGAAGGTCATATAATGGCACATCTATGTCTGTATGAATTGGAATTTTAATTGTAGTGTAATTTAATTAATACCTAATGTAACAAACAACACGATTTTCCTTCCAATTCTCATAATTACTATTTATAAATGTGTTCATGCGTGACTTGTCCTTACCCTTCAATGGAAAACAAACACAAGCTGTGAGGAGCGGGATGTCAAACTCCCATAGGGTAATACAAAATATATATTAGCAAAATATAAAATAAATAAGATTAACTAGCAAAATGATGAAAAGATGATTATATATAATTCATATTTTAGTTCTGTGCTATGTCTAGTGCATGGGTTGAGAGGCAGTGCGAAAAATTCTCTTTTTCGTGTCATAATAACCTAAGGGCTCATTCACAAGTCCGGGTTTCCCTGAAAATAAGACACTGTCTTATATTTGTTTTTGCCCCAAAAAAGGGCTAGGTCTTATTTTTAGGGTAGGGCTTATTTACGGAGAAACATGGTTGGGGGAAAGTATGCTCCCCAAAAACAAAATGCAGATCCCTCTTCTCAGGAGACTCATACTTCCCAGATCCCGGGCATCTGCATGGCTGCCAGGTCCTCCTGCGATCTCCGGCGGGTGCTCCCAGCAGGTATGCTGCACGCCGTCCTCCCCTCCTTCTGGCCGACACTCACAGATCAGATCACACACACACTCACACACACACACACACACACACACACACTCATACACACACACACACACACACACTCATACACACACACACACACACACACACTCATGAGCTCGCACATACACCACATTCAGTGATACCACTTGCTCCAGTGATACCACTTGACTACAGTAGGGGACTCTTTATTCTTTTGTCTCTGTGATGCGTTCCACAGGTGGGGCCCAAATGCATTCCACCCACAGCTCCTGGCGATAGACTGCACAGCGTCCTAGAGCATTGTGCCGCCAAGAAGCAATCAATATCGCTGGATGTGGTGAGTGTGGGTGTTCAATCTGATGTGTGATTGTGTGTGTGTGTGTGTGTGTGTGTGTGGGATCTGATCTGTGTGGGTGTGCATTCCTCCACAGGTCCTTGATGCGTTCCACTGCTCCCGGTCGGCGTCTGGTGAGTATGATTGCGGGGTCTTCTGTCTTTTTTCTTCTCTCTTTTGGGGTGTCTGCTTTCTATAATGAAGTGTCCTGCATTATTCTTTACCTTTTTTGGCTGCATGGACACTTCTTTATTGAAATGTCATTAGGCCTTATTTTCGGGGTAGGTCTTATTTTCTGGGAAACACGGTAATAGTCCATGTAATCTGAGTGGTGTCTGATTTTTCACTAACCTATTGACTTGCATTGTCAATTTTGATCTAACGCTCCATGAAAACCTTGGATAACACTTGTACAAGAAACTCGGACTTCTGAATGAGGCCCATTTTTGTATATCAGTTTTACCTGTAATGTCCTTTTAACGATAATCCAGGTAAAACTGATGCCGAGTATTATGCCAGTTATGCCCAATAATAAGGGCTCCAAAAATATTTCCAAAAAAACAATTTTTTTTCAACCAACTTTTCCAAATACAAAAAAATTATTCAAAAATGGCTAAATGTAATTTCTTGGGAATTTTTCTTTTTTTTATCTGTGCTCACTTAGACCCATCCTCAAAATAGCTGTTTCATGTCCTGTAAGCTGTTTAGATATTTCCCCACCCAATGTAGCTGCAGCTGCATCCCCCTCCTACCCTTCCTCTCAATTTACTGTACAATTGATGGACAAAAAAGGGAACTACGTTCTGCAAGAAGAGGTTGAAGATGCCCCATTCTCCTAACAGGATATCACAATGCTTTATATAGTCAAATTTATTACGTATGCATAAGGGAACCTGTCAGGTGCAATATGCTCCCAGGACCATGTGCAGTTATGGGTGCATGTTGCTAATCCCTGCCTAGCTGTCCCTTTATCTAGTAGCACACATTAAGAGATCTTTAGAAAAGCATTTCTAAAGATCTTTTATGATATGCTAATGAGCGCTGGGACTAGTCGCAGGGGTGTTAGTTCCCCCGACTAGTCCGCCCTCTTAGTATGTTAGCACGACCACAGGGGTGTGCTAACATACTATTCAATGCCCACTGGCCAGCACCATCATTGGCAGTGAAGCAAGAACCTGTGTCTGTTGCACCGCCTCAAAACGCTGGGCAGTGCACATGGATCAGAAGTCCCCAACACTTCCGGTCATGCGCACTACACCAGTTTGAAGCCGGGATGTGCACACCGAGCTTCATAGTACACAGGACCAGACGTCCGGGGATCATGTGCACTGAGCTGAAATCCAGTGTCGGGTGCGGTGGCAGCAGAGAGGTGAGCGTGAACATCCTCTGATGCAGGAGGCGGGCTTACATGCTAAGGGGACCGACTAGCCAAGGGAACTAACATCCTTGCGACTAGTCTCTGGCTTCATTAGCATATAATGAAGCATCTCTTTATCTATGCTACTAGATACAGGGACGGTTAGGTAGGGATTAGCAATATGTACCCAGAACTGCTCGTGGTTCTTGGTGCATATTGCACCGGACAGGTTCCCTTTAATATACTAATACTACTATACATTGTTATCTGGGACAGAACTATATACTCGGAGGAAGGATATGCCTTGATATCACATGATATAGTTACTATAGAAAAGCCCAGACTGAAGAATATGATGCCATTTGTATTTCCTTTCTCCAACAGCTCTTTTACTCTATTCATAAAATTGAAAATTTAGTTGAATCTGATCTCAGTGTGAATGTTTTCCCTGCAATTTTAGAATTACAGTATTTTACTACCCATCATTGGACCCATACTATCCATTACAGCTGCTTTGGAAAATCATAGTTTTTAGATGCAATTTTTGAGGCTTGTTACAAGAAACAATCAGGAAACCTGTAAAAATTATAGTGTCATATCTACCATTATTCTTCTCGATGTGTGTGATACCGCCGTTCTCTTGTGTGGATGCGAAAAACTGGAAGCAGAACAAATTTTACTATTATCTGTAGATGTAACCATTTTTTATAAGTGGTTAATTGATTAAAACGGTCTGTTAACTGCCAGGATATACTAAACAACAAGCCATGTTTAAAGTCTCATAAACCTGAGACAGGTGGAGGGACCGGGGAATCACAAATAGGGAAGAGAAGGCCATCGGCATAACTAGAGTCCAATGAGCCTTGGTGCAAATTTGGACCTGGGCTCCCTCCCATCTGCAAATATGGACCCCTACAGAATTCTAGATCCTATAAAGACATATGTGATCACCCCATGTAATAATGTCCTCGTTCTGGCCCCTTCATGTAATCATGTCACCCTTTCATGGGCCCCTTCATGCAATAATCTCCTCCATTCTAGCCCCCTTCCTGTAATAATGTCCCTGATCATGGGCACCTTCATGTAATAATACCATGTTTTTCCAAAACTAAGACAGGGTCTGATATTATTTTTGTTTCCAAAAAAAGAGTTATGGCTTATTTTTGGTGGAAGGATTAGTTTTTTTCCATGAACAACAATCAGACATTTATGCTTCCATTTACCTTGAAGATGTATGGCCAGCTTCAGCTTGAAGGTGTATGGCCAGCTTCAGCTTGAAGATGTATGGCCAGCTTCAGCTTGAAGATGTATGGCCAGCTTCAGCTTAAAGGTATTTGGCCAGCTTCAGCTTGAAGGTGTTTGGCCAGCTTCTGCTTGAAGGTTTAAGGCCAGCTTCAGGGTTAGTAACATTAACCTTAACTTACATTCACAATTGCTGGAGCAGTGTCTCTTATGTTAACACTTACTGACACTCTCAAAACACTTTGTGTGGCAGTGGCACTCTTCTTCTCTATGCGACTGGGAGGGGGCAGAAAGCAGGGGTCTGGGGCGGGACTCGGGAATGGTGGCTGTGATGTCACATGTGACTTCTTCTGCAGAAGCAAGCAGGGCTGGCCAGAAGGTGTAATACAAGAGGCAGCACTCGGGAGGCAGGAGGTGGGACCCTGGAGCGGCAGCCAAGACCACACCATAGCACAGTAGCAGCCAGGAGGCGGGACCCAGGAGGCAGCATTTGGGAGGCGGGACCCGGAAGCAGCAACCAAGCAATAATCATAGTGTAGTAACGGCCAGGAGGCGGGACCCAGGTGACAACACACCTGGGAGCGGGTGAGCAGATTTTACCGTGCCATGGTGGGAGGAAGCGGCAGGATGATTATGCCTATTCCAGTGCATCCAGCATTAGGTTATGTCTCTGTGACATTAGTGACATAACCTAGCGCTGGAGGCGCTGACTAACTAGGGCTTATTTTTGGAGTAGGGCTTATATTTAAAGTCTTCCAAAAATCCCTAAAAATCAAGCTAGGGCTTATTTTTGGAAAAAAAAACAGGCTATCTTCTGTCCTGGCCCCTTCCTGTAATTATGTCATGCATCATGGGCCCTATCCTGGTATAGTGTTATCTGGTCTGGCCTCTTCCTGTAACAATGTACTTCATTCTGGCCCCATCCTGTAAGAAATGCCCTCTTTTTTGGGCACTTTCCTAAAATAATGTCTCCTATTGTGGGCCCCTTGCAGTAATAATATCCCACATCCTGGCCCCTTCCATTAATAATGTCCCCATTCTGGCCTGCATCCTGTAACAAATGTCCCCCATCTGTATAGGATATGCACACAATATTGGAAGGGACACTATTTGCAAAGTTAATTCATTGTATTTAAGGTACCTTAGTCATCCTGTATCTGATAATGTCTACAACCTTAAAAAATATGTCCATTTATCTTCTGGCCCCAATTAATTCTTCACTTTTTTACTTATGCCGCGCCCCGGGGCAGCCGAGCTGCTCGGATCCAGGCGGTCCATGGCTCGAGGGGTCCTGGACCCGGGGCCACCGTTGAACAGTTTTTAAATGAAAAATCAAAAGAAAAATAAAGTCCGACTACGCCACTCGCGGTTTGCGGCCAGGGATAGTAGGGCCACCGCTGCAGGTGCCCACTGGGGATGATAGATGGGGCAGCGTGGATGGTGGAGCCCTCCGCGAGCAGGGCTTTTTCCCAGGGGTAGGTGAAGGGTTAACGTGGAGGCGTACAGCAATGAAGCAGTCCAGACAAGGGAGAGCAGTTTGATGGTGTTTATTCACTGGTTCGACACCCTGAGACGTACTGGATTCCAGGTGTGCCCTTGTCCTGATCCCTATGCCTGCCGACCTGGTGCCACTCTCCACCTTTGCACTTTGGTGTATGTGGGTCCTCCCTGGCGTGGAGAACTTGGAGGTCCTCCTGGTGTCTGGGTCCTGCCACAGGCAGCTTGGACTATTTAAGGGTATGTGTCCCAGTCCCCTCTTTGCTGCTGATGCCTCAGACATTAGTGGTGGCAGATGGGTCCTGAAAACGCACCCGCCTGGTAGAGTTAACAGATGGCTTGAAGTCTGTGTCTGTTCTGGGGATCTGCACCCCGTATGTGCAAAATACTGTGAGCTTTGGATGTCCACCCCACAGGATCCCTCTGTCCTTGGAGCTTGTGTCACGGGCGGGGAGGAGGGTGTCAGCACACTACACTCGCCCCCTTCTGCTCGGGTCCGGCGGCCGCTGCTCAGTGGTGGCTCGAGCCGTAGGCCGGATCCCGGGGGTTTCTCGAGCGGCACTCCTCGCCCGTGAGTGAAAGGGGTTTGTTGGGTGTGGGGATTGTTATAGTTCGTGACGCCACCCACGGTTGTGGTGATTGCACCACCGCTGCTCTGGATGGGGATCCCGGGGATGGTGATGGGGAGCAGCCAGGTGTTGTGTTGCCCCTCCGTGGGTAGGGGTTGGTGATCCCGGGGCCCGGTGATGGTTTGTGAGGTGCAGGGCCTGGTGGGCACAGGGACGCGGGGGCAGCGCTGTGCCTTGCGGCACTGTGGTACTCACTCAGCCTGAGATACGGACACAGTTTGTATGGTAAACCAAACGGCTGGTAGGACGGTCCCACAGACGGCTGCACCTGCACTCCCGGTAGGTGACGGTGATGTCCCTCTTCCTTGCACCTATGGTTGACTTGTGGTAGCGGTGGATTCCCTCCGGTTACCCGCTCCCCGACTACAATCTGGGCCGGAGGAGCTCTACACTTTGCCCGCAGGCGCTGGCCCTGAGAAACTGGTGCCTTGGCGGTGGCGGTGTCTCTCTGCTTCAGGTTGAGCTGTTGCCTTCAATCGGGACTTGGTTGTTGGGGGATCTATGTCCCCTTCACTGACGGATTCGGCAAATTTGGCGACTCCTAGCCTTGCCGGGGTCCGAGAGGCCCCTGCCCTGGTGCTGACTGTCCTTCGGAACACTGCTCCAGACCACCGGGCACACAGCCAACGGGGTCCTTCCAGGAACTTCCAAACGGTCCCACTCCAGACGGTCACCGCCGTCGCTGACCTTGCTGATCTGGCCCTACACAAAGCTGGAACCTTCAGGCTTTCCTTCCTTCTTGTCACCTCACTTGCTTTCCTCCTTTTCCACTTTTCCACTTTCACTTAGTTGTTTACTCCTGTCTAGCCCTCAGCTAGACTTCACTCTTGCCCTGCCCGGGCTAATCTGTTGTTTACTCAAGCTCGTCCCTGAGCTGACTGCCTGGTACTTCCTGCCTCCAGAGCTGTGATCTCCTTGGTGGGCGGAGCCAACCGCCTGGCCCACCCCCTGGTGTGAATCATCAGCCTCTGGAGGAAGGCAACAAGGATTTGTAGTTTAGCTGTGATGTGCCTACCTGGAGTGTGGGGTGTGGTGGTGTTGTGACCTGTGACCCCTGGCTTGCCCAGGGCGTCACATTCCCCCTTAGCAAAATGCAGACCGTCCGCGGGCTGCCGTCCTACACCGGTTTTATTTTTCTGAAAAAAATAACATTTGGTAATTCAACATATACATTTTTAATAACTCTTCCCAAGACGGGAGGCACATTTCTTAAACGTTGCAACGGTTTACGGTTACGGTTTCCGCTCTCTCCCACCCAAGCAACCTGGCCCTGATGCTGCCCCTAAAACCCAGGCAGCACCCCTTGACCCACAGTCCAGCACACGGTACCCGAGCGGGATCTGTCCTTCCCTCCAGAGGGTAGCCAACGGTTCCTTTGGTGGCTGGGCCCCAGCCTGCTCTGCTGAGGGCCCTCCCTCCAACCTGCCTCTCCGGAGGCGGCACTGTGGAAAACGGTAACGGTAACCAACATATTTACAAGCCACTAACGTCTGTGGTTGCCCTGCAAGTTCACGGGCTTGTCCATGGATAGTTCCCATGCATTTTTAAACGGTCCCCACGGGGACAACGGTGCCGGCTCCTGCCGGTTGCAAATCACAACTGACAATCTGGTGAAAACTCGGTAATCATCACTTTCATTTTTCAAACTTTCAACAAACAAACAATGGTGGTCCCAACGGGGACGGTGCAACGGGCATCCGCTGCCCTACTCAGATTCTTCGGCTGCGGCGGACCCATCCTCTGCCACCAGCATATCCAACATGCACTGACATGCCCGCGGTGACAGGGGCACCCGGTACCCATTTCCACCGGTACACGGAGTATGAACAACCACTGGGTCTCCTACACAGCAGGTACGCTCACCTGCCTCTTCGCACTCAACAGCAGACCCGAGGCTAGGGCAGGAGTCGTCATCTCTTGTTCCTGCGTCAGGCGGGTTGCCGCCAGCTGTCGCAGCTTCCTGACCTCTAGCATCCAGCATTTCAGACCCTTCCGCAGTAGCACGGAGCAGCATATTAGGCGAGCTTACACTGAGGCGCCTCATCAGTAACGGTAAGGGCGATGCATAGGCCGAGACTAGGCCGGGCCCCTCAGCCGCAGCGGCCGGTCCTGGTAGGACATAGGGACGTGGGTCACTAGTCGACTCTGCTACATCCATTTCCCCTCCGCACATCGGGGCAGTTGTAATCAGCTCTTCCACCTCGTTGGTCCACTGCTCCATCATCCTGAAGATCTGTTCCTGCTGGCGCTGGTGGAACTGAATCACCCGGGCCCTCATCCAGGCCACGGTCCCGGACTCGGGGCCCGGCACCATCACTGCCGGGGCTTCTGGCACAATGCTGTTAAGGGGCCGCGGCCTTGGCGGTTCCCCCTGGTGTACTTCAGGGACGTCCCGATCGTCTGCAGCCGGCTGGTCCGCCGGAGCGGCTGGGCAGGGTATCGCTACCGGTTGGGCAGGTAGCGGGCCTAATGGCGGGGCGGCAGCAACTATCAGGGGTAGCGGGGAGAGAGGCAGGGTGAGCGGAAGCCGGCCGGGCCCCTCAGCTCCAACGGCCGATCCCTCAGGAATACAGGGGCGTGGGTCGCTTACCCGCTCCTCCAAATCCTCTTCTGCCTCGCGTCTCCACATAGCTGCCACCACGTCCGCCATGTCGGTCTCCCACTCCTCCAAGAGGAGTTGCATATGAGCCTGCAGACGGTTACTCAGCGGGACGGTCCGGTCCCTCAACCACGTCGCCGTGCCGGGCGCGGGGGCTTCCTCGTTGGGAGTTGGGTTGTACATCTTGGCAATCGTGCCTTCCAGGAACCCAGTCAGTCTGCAGAGTCCTGGCGTCCCTGCTTTTATGGCTGCAGCTACATGCGGCCAGCCGCCATCGCGTCCCCCTTAGCTCTTTCCGGCCCCTCCTCTCTCGGGGCGGGGTCTTGGCCTTCACGCCTCTACTGATCGAGAAGACGCTCGAGCGGGAACTTTTCGCGCCAAAGATGGCGGCTTCTGCAATTTTTCTGCCGGATACCTCCGGCGGTAACAAGGCGCACCTCTACCAGACGGCAGAGCGGTAAGATCCTGTTCGTGACGCCAAGTTGTCGCGGGCGGGGAGGAGGGTGTCAGCACACCGCACTCGCCCCCTTCTGTTCGGGTCCGGCAGCCGCTGCTCAGTGGTGGCTCGAGCCGTAGGCCGGATCCCGGGGGTTTCCCGAGCGGCACTCCTCGCCCGTGAGTAAAAGGGGTTTGTTGGGTGTGGGGATTGTTATAGTTCGTGACGCCACCCACGGTTGTGGTGATTGCACCACCGCTGCTCTGGATGGGGATCCCGGGGATGGTGATGGGGAGCATCCAGGTGTTGTGTTGCCCCTCCGTGGGTAGGGGTTGGTGATCCCGGGGCCCGGTGATGGGTTGTGAGGTGCAGGGCCTGGTGGGCGCAGGGACGCGGGGGCTAGCGGTGGATTCCCTCCGGTTACCCGCTCCCCGACTACAATCTGGGCCGGAGGAGCTCTACACTTTGCCCGCAGGCGCTGGCCCTGAGAAACTGGTGCCTTGGCGGTGGCGGTGTCTCTCTGCTTCAGGTTGAGCTGTTGCCTTCAATCGGGACTTGGTTGTTGGGGGATCTACGTCCCCTTCACTGACGGATTCGGCAAATTTGCGACTCCTAGCCTTGCCGGGGTCCGAGAGGCCCCTGCCCTGGTGCTGACTGTCCTTCGGAACACTGCTCCAGACCACCAGGCACACAGCCAACGGGGTCCTTCCAGGAACTTCCAAACGGTCCCACTCCAGACGGTCACCGCCGTCGCTGACCTTGCTGATCTGGCCCTACACAAAGCTGGACCCTTCAGGCTTTCCTTCCTTCTTGTCACCTCACTTGCTTTCCTCCTTTTCCACTTTTCCACTTTCACTTAGTTGTTTACTCCTGTCTAGCCCTCAGCTAGACTTCACTCTTGCCCTGCCCGGGCTAATCTGTTGTTTACTCAAGCTCGTCCCTGAGCTGACTGCCTGGTACTTCCTGCCTCCAGAGCTGTGATCTCCTTGGTGGGCGGAGCCAACCGCCTGGCCCACCCCCTGGTGTGAATCATCAGACCCTGGAGGAAGGCAACAAGGATTTGTAGTTTAGCTGTGATGTGCCTACCTGGAGTGTGGGGTGTGGTGGTGTTGTGACCTGTGACCCCTGGCTTGCCCAGGGCGTCACACTTGCTCTCTCACTCCACAGCTACTTTTCTCCTCTGAGTGGCTGTTCTTACAACTCAGGTATTTGACGTGTCTTTCCTTCTTTCTATGTGTATCAAGAGTCTCGGGTTTATCTTGACACCCTTCTTCTTTCACTGTCTACTCCTAACTCACTACCTTCTATTTCCTCTTCCTAAACTCAACTGCCTCTCTTACTGTCTAGCCACACTCCCCAGGTCACAATCTCCTCCCCCAGGTCTGGTCTCTTCCTCCCAGTTGGCTGCCTGTTATCTCACAGTGCCCAGGCCTGTCATCTGGCTAGGTGAGACTCCCAGCCGGGTACAGCGAGTGTAAATGTTCTAGGGTGGTAGTGTGGGTGTAGTGACTGGCACAGTTATGTTGGACTTGGGCTGTTACCTTAATTGTTACCTTATTTTTGTGACACCTGGTTACCACAGGGGCGTCACACTTAAATGCACAAAGTATTTTAATAGTTTATTTTTACAAATTTTGTGCCCGATTACTAAAAACTTTAAATTGTAAAAAAAACTTTGAAAAGTCACAGAATTCTGGTGCAATGTAAAGCTGCACTAAAATTTTTGACAGTTTTAGCTTTCTCATAGCGGGTAGAGCTTGGCGGTATTAGGAAGTGGCAACCCAAGCCTGTCAAGTACATGATTTGCATTGGCAATCTTTATGCCACAAATTTTACTTCATTCACTGTCTGGAGTAAAGGCCCCGTTACACGCAACGACATCGCTAACGAGATGTCGTTGGGGTCACGGAATTCGTGACGCACATCCAGCCTCGTTAGCGATGTCATTGCATGTGACACGTACGAGTGACGGCTAACGATGTAAAATCCTCACCAAATCGTTGATTGTTGACACGTCGTCCATTTCCCAAATGTCGGTTGTTCCTGAGGCAGCACACATCGCTACATGTGACACCCCAAGAACGACGAACAACACCGTACCTGCATCCTCCAGAAACGAGATGGGCATGACTTACATGCGGCTGCTCTCCGTCCCTCCGCTTCTATTGGATGCCTGCCGTGTGAGGTCGCTGTGACGCTGCACAAACCGCCCCGGCGGCGAACAGCCTCTTTTCCAAGGGGGCAGTTCATGCGGCGTCACAGCGATGTCGCTAGGAAGGTAAGTACGTGTGACGGCTCCTAGCGATATTGTGCGCCATGAGCAGCGATTTGCCTGTGATGCACAAACGATGGGGGCGGGTGCTTTCATGAGCGACATTGCTAGCGATGTCGCTGCGTGTAAAGCCCCCTTAAGAGTTGTAATGATGCAGATGCCACTTTTCAGACACACCGCATTCATTAAGTGGAGTATGTCTTTAAATAAATCAGGCACGGATAGCTCAAGTGTGATGGATTGGTGACATAGTGTGATTGTGGCAATAATGGGTGAACATGTAATTTAAAAAAAGAAGATTAAAGGGAACCTGTCAGATGCAATATGTACCCAGAACCACAAGCAGTTCTGTGTGCATGTATCCAATCCCTGCCTAACTGTCCCGGGATATAGTAACATAGATAAAGAGATCTTTAGAAAAAGTATTTCTAAAGATTCTTTATGATATGCTAATGAGCGCAGGGATTAGTCGCAAGGGTGTTAGTTCCTGTACTCATTTCTCCCTCTTAGCATGTTAGTATGTCCACAGAGGTGTGCTAACATGCTATTGAATGCCAGCATCATCAGCAGTGACTAGATTACTTCGGTTTTAGGCTCAGTGCGCATTCCCTGGATCTTTCGGTCATGCGCACTAGACCTCTCTGAAGCCGGGACGTGCATACCCGCCTTCATAGTGCGTATGTCAGGAAATGCACACTGACTAGTGTTGAGCGGAACCAGATCAGCGAAATCCGGATCCACGCGGTTTGAGCGGCAGATCCGAGTCCGACCCGGACGTGGGATTCTGGGTGCACGATCCGGATCTTTTTTTTTTTCTTTCGCTCTCTCTTTCTCTTTCTCTCTCTCCCATTAACATATACAGTATAGAGCCGGATTCCGGATCGGATCCGGACTTCTTTTTCAACCCGCCGCGGATCCGCCGGACCCAGATTATTGCCAATCCGCTCAACTCAAACACTTACCCTAAGGCCTAGGACACACGGCAAAAAAAATGGTGCGAGTGGAATGCGATAAAAAAAAATCACATTCCGCTCGGACAAATCCCCGCGTGGCCTCGGCCTAAGTCTGGTGTTCTGAAGCGTTGACAATGAACACAGGTACGCACGTCACCGCCGATGGCGCCCTGTGTGCGTGCTAACATGCTAAGAGCTAACATGCTAAGAGGGTGGAATGAGTGCAGGAACTAACGGATTAAAGACTAGTCCCTGACCTCATTAACATATCATAAAGGATCTTTAGAAATACTTTTTCTATAGATCTCTTTATCTATGCTTCTAGATACAGGGACAATTAGGCAGGGATTAGCAATATGCACCCAGAACTGCTCGTGGTCCTGAGTGCATATTGCACCTGACAGGTTCCCTTTAAATTTCAAAAATATAAGTCTCTTTAAAAAGAATGAGGCTAATTTCTCTATATTGTATCATTTAGTCTGAGAATGTGTGTTTATTTATAACATAGATTCAAAAATAGTTTTAGTTCTTCTGAAATTCTAAATCTCTAAGAAGCTTCTCCTTCCCTTTGTTGTCTTTCAGTAAGCCACATCAACTTGAATGTTAGTCTCAGAATTGCAAATAGCTTTGGCTAACATTGTAGATAATATTGAATTACTGCATATCTTTGCCTGACACAAGTGATTGATTACACTTTGTCTGTTCCGGACTTAAGCACACTTGGTAACTCATTTTAAATATTCCATTAAAAGTTTATGAAAGACGGTGTGGTCTTTCTTCTTCAATTTTACAAACTTTAAAGATTGATCCCATAGACTGCTGCAAATGACCTGCTACATTTCTGAACTGTTTTCACAGGGAAAGGAAAATCACCGTCTCCTTTGCAAATGTTGAATACGACATTTTCTTGCACATTAAAAGCAAAGAAATATAAGGGTCAGACAAAAAAAACTTTTAAAAGTTTGCATCTTACCAGCCATTTTTAAATTGGAATGAACCCATGGTATTAATGAATGTTGGAGAACTTTTAGAGGTCTTAGCAGGGGTGTAGGTATAATGGGTGCAGATAAAAAAAAAATATTAGACCTGGTGCGTAACAAAGAACAGAAAACGCTCTCTACAAAGGACACCAGGATCATAAATAGTATATGTAATTTGGGGTCATGTGTGGACTTTTTGCTTTGCAGAACTAGAGCTTTAATGGGAGTTTGTCAGCACAGAATGACTGTTCAAACCAAGCACAGGTGCTCGGTATATCATGGCGGGACCAACTATTTAAGTGCACCTTCACACTTGCTTGTTTTTCCATTATCTCCTTCCCCTATTATTTACAGTGTCATGCGAAAGTATTCGGCCCCCTTGAATTTTTCAACCTTTTCAGACTTTTCAGGCTTCAAACATAAAGATAAAAATTGTAATGTTATGGAGAAGAATCAACAACAAGTGGGACACAATTGTGAAGGTGAATGAAATGTATTGCTTTTTAAAAAAATTTTTAAAATATAAATACAAGGTTGCACTGTAACTGAAAATTGGTGCGTGCAATATTATTCGTCCCCTTTTAGTTTATACTTTGTAGCGCCACCTTTTGCTGCGATTACAGCTGCAGTTGCTTGGGGAATGTGTCTATCAGTTTCGCACATCGAGAGACTGAAATTCTTGCCCATTCTTCCTTTGTAAACAGCTGGAGCTGAGTGAGGTTGGATGGAGAGCATTTGTGAACAGCAGTTTTCAGCTCTTTCCACAGATTCTTGATTGGGTTCAGGTCTGGTCTGTGACTTGGCCATTCTAACACCTGGATACGTTTATTTGTGAACCCTTTCATTGTAGATTTTGCTTTATGTTTGGGATCATTGTCTTGTTGGAAGACAAATCTCCGTCCTAGTCTCAGGTCTTTTGCAGACTCCAACAGGTTTTCTTGAAGAATAGTCCTGTATTTGGCTCCATCCATCTTCCCATCAATTTTAACCATCTTCCCTGTCCCTACTGAAGAAAAGCAGGCCCAAACCATGATGCTGCAACCACCATGTTTGACAGTGGGGATGGTGTGTTCAGGGTGATGAGCTGTGTTACTTTTACGCCAAACATATTGTTTGGCATTGTGCCCAAATAGTTCAATTTTGGTTTCATCTGACCAGAGCACCTTCTTCCACATGTTTGGTGCATCTCCCATGTGGCTAGTGGCAAACTTTAAACAACACTTTTTATGGATATCTTTGAGAAATGGCCTTTCTCCTTGCCACTCTTTCATAAAGGCCAGATTTGTGCAGTGTATGACTCATTGTTGTCCTATGGAAAGACTCTCCCACCTCAGCCGTAGATCTCTACAGGTCATCCAGAGTGATCATGGGCCTCTTGGCTGCATCTCTGATCAGTCTTCTCCTTCTTTGAGATTAAAGTTTGGATAGACGACCAGGTGTTGGCAGATTTGCAATGGTATGATACTCCTTCCATTTCAATATGATTGCTTGCACAGTGCTCCTTGGGATGTTTAAAGTTTTGGAAACCTTTTTGTAACCAAATCCAACTTTAAACTTCTCCACAACAGTATCATGGACCTGCCTGTTGTGTTCCTTGGTCTTCATGATGCTATATGTGCTTTAAACAGAACACTGAGACTATCACAGAGCAGGTGCATTTATACGGAGACTAGATTACATACAGGGGGATTATATTAATCATCATCAGTCATTTAGGCCAACATTGGATCGATCATTCAGAAATCCTCAATGAACTTCTGTAGTGAGTTTCCTGCACTGAAAGTAAAGGGGATGAATAATATTGCACGCCACACTTTTCAGTTATTTATTTTTTAAAAATATTTAAAATAAGCAAAAAATGTCGTTCAACTTCACAATTGTGTCCCACTTGTTTTTGATTCTTCACCATAACATTAAAATTGTATCTTTATGTTTAAAGACGGAAATGTGGGAAAAGGTTGAAAAATTCAAGGTGACCGAATACTTTTGCAAGGCACTGTATCTCCAGTAATTCCATGTTTTGCACAATTTGCAGAAAGTCAGCCAATATCTTTAGAATTGAGCGAACCTGAGGTTCGGTGTTCATACCGAGTACAGACTTTACAAAAAAAAACAGAATTCTGGTTCGGAGTTCAGGTGCTTTACATATGCAAACCACTCACGCTAGTGCTCAGCCCAGTGCGAGCCGCTTGCAGTATATGAACAGCTCACACTGGGGAAACAACAGTATGATCGGATGTCGTGTGCACCAAACAAAAAAAAAATGGAAAAATCTCTGCCCTCCCTCCCCGAAAGTGATCTGTTTATGGCTGGCTGCATGTGGGAGGAGACCAGAACTACCCGATAACTGACTTCCATCGCCGAACCGAACTTCCACAGATCCACTCATCTCTACCCATAAGCTTCAGTGAAAGAAAAATGTGAGAGAATTAGAATCTAAAGTTTGCTTGTTATTTGCCTAAAATAAAATCTTGACATGTGTACCAATGATCAGGATCATGAATCGACACAGACAAAAGAGAGCTTCTGTGGAAGAACAATATATTGGCCTTTGCTGTCCAATAGCTCCCGATAATGGGCAATTAGACCTGTATTGGAGGTGGTAGTGACCCCTGTGAGGTTACACAGGTTGCACCAATAGTATGTATGTGAAGCCCTGGGCAAGCCAGGGGTCACAGGTCACAACACCACACACACCCCACATCCCTGCAGGAAGACCAAGGTCAGAACAGAAACCCTTGTTGCCTTCCTCCAGGGGCTGATGATCACACCAGGGAGTGGAGCCAGGCGGTTGGTCTCCACCCACCGAGGAGTTCACAGCCCTGGAGGCGGGAAAACCAGGCAGATAAGCTAGGGAAGTGAAGGAGTCGAGAGTGAGAGTTGAAAATGTGAGGAGTAAACAGTGGAGTTGTAGTGAGAGAAGGAAGAAGTAGCAGGAGAAAAGTGACAGCAAGAAGCCTGAAGTTGGTCCGGGTGTGTGCCCCGGACTGAGACAGCAAGGTTGACAGACGGCGGTGACCGTCTGCAGGAGAGACTGCTCGGAGGTTGCCGAAAGGACCGTGGACGGGTGGTGACCCGGCGGTACCGGAGCGGTATACAAAGAACAGTCAGCACCAGTGGCAGGGGCCTTTCGGATCCCGGCAAGGCTAGGATTCGCCATAATTTGCCATATCCGTCAGTGAAGGGGACCTCCGGGTCTCCCAGCAACAAAGTCCCGATTGAAGGCAACAGTCCGACCGTAAAGGGGAGACACCGCCACCGCCAAGGCACCAGTTTCCCAGGGCCAGCGCCTGCGGGAAAGTGGAGAAAAAGTGGAGAAAAAGTGGAGAAAAAGTGGAGAAAAAAATGGAGAAAAAGTGGAGAAAAAGTGGAGAAAAAGTGGAGAAAAAGTGGAAAAAAAGTGGAGAAGAAGTGGAGAAAAAGTGGAGAAGTGGAGAAGAAGTGGAGAAGAAGTGGAGAAGAAGTGTTTGTTCATGCCAGATGGGAGATAAATCATTTTTTACCGGCGCTGTCATTTACTGTAACGTGATCATCGGTGTACGGTGTATACCAGTGATCACGTGAGCGGGGACTGGAAAAACCGTCCTGAATCATGATCTCCAGGGTCTCAGCTAGCCCTGAAACCCCGGAGATTTTCTGACGCCGGGGGGCGTTATTCACTTATTTCTGCCTGCTGTTTATAAACGGCAGATCAGAATAAGGCTACATTAACACGACCGATCCATTTTTGCGGTCTGCAAAAAACAGTCTGTTTTTTTTCACGGGTGCATCTGTGTGGCATCCGTTTCCGTTCCGTAGACGGTCCGTATGTCATCTGTTTGTCATCCGTGTGCCTTCCGTTTTTTTTGTGTACTGCAAAAAAACTGAAGGAGGGTAAATGCATAAATTTACCCAGGATCCATAGCTTCATCCTACATGAGGCGGTCACATGTTCACTCCAGTGCCATTTTCTACTGCTTTTCACAGCGTAGAGCGCTCTGGTGATTTTCTTGTGCTTGTGCACTTCATATCAGTCTTTTCTGTCATTATAATGGCAGAAAGACACATAATGTCCCACTCTCCTGCATTTTGTAATTTTGCAGCCTTTGGTGCCTTTCATGTGGCACTAAGGGGTGCTTAGCTTTGTATTTAGCCAAAAAAATGAAAAAAAAAAAAATGACGTAGGGTTCCCCCTAGTTTTGTAGCCAGCTAGGGTAAAGCAGACGGCTGCAGCCTGCAGACCACAGCTGGCAACCTCACCTTGGCTGGTAATCCAAAACTGAGGGCACCCCACGCTGTTATTTTAAATTAAATAAATAATTAAAAAAAACAAACACGTAGGGGTCCCCCCAAAATTGGATCACCAGCCAAGGTAAAGCAGACAGCTGGGGTCTGATATTCTCAGACTAGGGAGGTCCATGGTTATTGGACTCTCCCCAGCCTAAAAATAGCAGGCCGCAGCCGCCCCAGAAGTGGCGCATCCATTAGATGCGCCAATCCTGGTGCTTCGCCCCAGCTCATCCCGCGCCCTGGTGCGGTGGGAAACGGGGTAATATATGGGGTTAATACCAGATGTGTAATGTCACCTGGCATCAAGCCCTGGGGTTGGTGAGGTGAACTGTGTCATCATCCTTGGGCTGAGTGAGTACCTCCGTGCCGTGCGGCACAGCGCTACCCCTGCGTTCCTGCACCTCCACAGGCCCCATAACCCGCCTGTCCACCATCCCAACCCCATCACTGGGCCCCGGGACAACCAACCCCCCTACCCACGGAGGGGAGAACTAACAACTTTGCTGCTCCCTGTCACCGCTCCCGGGATTCCCATACAGAGCAGCGGTGGTGTCCCTACAATCACCACAACAGTGGGTGGCGTCACGGACAATAAACTATCCCAACCACAATCAAAACCAAACCCCTTTCACTCACGGGTGAGGAGCGCCGCTCGAGTCCCCGGGATCCGGCCCATCTCTCGAGCCACCGAGCAGCAGCAGGCCGCAGCAGCAGCGGCAGCCAGACCCGAGCAGTGGAAGAGCGCAGCGTCCCCTCCTCCGCCCGCGACATGTCCACACCTTATCAGGATACATGTATGCACTATGTCCTCTACATAGTTTGGTGTGTTTAAAGGGAACCTGACAGCTGATACATGCTTCTCGATCCACAGGCAGGATGTATCAGACACAGGCTGAAAAATATACCCTAAAAGTTGCCGGCCACTGAGCAACACAGGAGACTAGTTGAACAGACAGGAACCTGGTAGGTTCTTCCCACTTCTCTTGAGCGACAGGTCTCTCCCTGCGTGCGTGTATAGGGAGAGAGATCTGAGAGTCATAGTCAGCGGCTTTCCTCTACCTTGGTCAAAGTTTAATTTAGCATAATACCTTGAATGGAGCAGAACGGCTTGTTTGCACCCTCCTGACACCACTGCTGTCTAGCCGGATAGTAGTTTATTACTTCAAGTCTTGTTACAGTCCACTGAATATTACTTCCTATGATAATTTCCACCTGTTCTGTAAATCAAGACTCCACATGTTCACTATAGTAATTTGTTCTGCCTTTGAATTCAGGATGCATTTAAAACTTTTAAGTTCAATGGGGGGGGTTCTGTGTTATACATTACAAGGAACAATTAGACTTGGAAATGAACAGACTTTGCGAAATGAAGAACATCGGTAGGTTGTTATTGGCAACTAGTGAAAAGCATAATAAATAACTGGAGGCAGCATGTTGTGTGCTGGGAATCATTATAAATAGAAATGGTGTCAGTGCAATATCTTTATTTTTATGTAAATGCTGCAGAGGAGCTATGTGCTAGAAGGGAAGCGAGCAGGCTGTATGTGTTTGTACAAGCAGTGTTGCAGATTACACGTTATATTGGATTTAACATGTAAACTAATTCTAGAAAACTCGAAAAGATCAATTACGTTACACTCAAATGCTTGATGTTTTCTTCTTCGTGTCTTCCTATAACGGATGCTCCAGTCAGATAATAAATGCTCAACAAGGTAAAAGGTCTATAGACTGTGAGGTAGCACGGTCGGCTGCGCAGCAGAAGACACGGGATCCAGGCATTAAGTTTCACAGCACACGGTTTAATGTCCAAACAAAAGTCCACACCAATATACATGTGCCTCTCCAGCAGAGAACTCAGGGAGTTGTGTTCACTCCCTCACACCCGGCACACCTGCCCTTGTTCCTGTTTCCATTTAACCCTTCCTTCAGCCTGTAGGGAAACAGCATTAACCCTAGAGTGGATTTACTTTCTATCATGGAGTGAGCACAACTGGGGCGAGACATACCGGCCGTCATAGATAACCCCGGTCACAGTCTCACATACCCCCCCCCTCAGTTCAAGCGTGCGGGGTTGAACTCCCGCCATCAAACACGGGCCGCGGGACAAGGCATCGGCGTTGCCCTGCAACCCACCGGCCCTATGTTCAACCGTAAACCGGAAGTTCTGCAGAGAAAGGAACCACCGGGTAATTCGGGCATTCCGTTCCTTGGCGGACCTCATCCAGACCAGTGGAGAGTGATCCGTCACCAAGCGAAACTGCCGTCCCAGCAGGTAATAGCGTAGGGACTCCAAGGCCCACTTGATCGCCAGGCACTCCTTCTCCACTACGCTATAATTCCGCTCGGGAGGGGTGAGCTTCCTACTTAAGAAGGTGACGGGGTGTTCCTCCCCCTGAACCACCTGAGACAACACTGCCCCCAGGCCGACCTCTGAGGCGTCAGTCTGTACTATGAACTCCTTCCGGAAATCAGGGTGTACGAGAACGGGCTGTCCGCACAGGACCCCCTTCAGGGCCCGGAAGGAGTCCTCGGCCTGCGGAGTCCAGCGCACCATGACGGACTTCTTGCCTTTGAGAAGGTCCGTCAAGGGGGCTGATAGTCCCGCAAAATCCTTTACAAACCTCCTGTAGTACCCCACGATACCCAGGAAGGCCCTAACCTGCTTCGTGGTCAGGGGTCTAGGCCACTTCTGGATCGCCTCAACCTTGTTAATTTGGGGCTTAATCACTCCTTGGCCTATCACGTAGCCCAAGTAGCGGGCTTCCGTGAGTCCCAACGCACATTTCTTGGGATTGGCTGTCAATCCGGCTGTTCGAAGCGCGTCCACCACCGCTTGTACCTGTTCCAAGTGGGTCTGCCAATCGGAGCTGTAAATAATGATGTCATCAAGGTACGCTGATGCATACGCCTGGTGGGGTTCCAGCACTAAGTCCATCAACCTCTGGAACGTGGCCGGAGCGCCATGTAACCCAAAAGGCAAGACAACATAGTGGAAGAGACCCTCCGGCGTAACAAAAGCGGTTTTCTCCTTGGCGGACTCCGTCAGTGGCACCTGCCAGTACCCCTTGGTCAGGTCGAGCGTGGTAAAATACCGCGCCTGTCCCAGCCTATCAATCAGCTCATCCACCCTGGGCATGGGGTGGAGATCAAACTTGGATATTTCGTTCAATCTCCTAAAGTCATTGCAGAACCTTAAGGAGCCATCGGGTTTTGGTATTAGGACAATCGGACTAGCCCATTCACTCCGGGATTTTTCGATGACCCCCAGGCGTAACATTGTCTTTACTTCCTCCGATATGGCTTGTCGTCGAGCCTCCGGCACCCGGTATGACTTCAGGCGTACCTTCAGGTGGGGCTCGGTGACAATATCATGTCGTATCAGACTGGTCCTACCGGGCAGCTCGAAGAAGACATCGGGGTTCTGCTGAACCAACCGTCTGGCCTCTCGCCTCTGAGTCTTGGTGAGGGCTTCTCCAATCCTTACTTCCGGTTCGTCCTCTCCGGAGGTCGCTGGAGCCGGAGGTGAACGACCCGAAGAGGAGGGAGATGGGGAAAAAACAGCCATCAGGCTTTCCCGTTCCTGCCAAGGTTTTAATAGGTTGACGTGGTATATTTGTTTAGGTTTCCGCCTACCGGGCTGCAATACTTTATAGTTAACCACCCCGACTCTTTCCTTTATCTCGTAGGGGCCTTGCCACTGAGCCAGGAATTTACTCTCCGCCGTGGGGATTAATACCAACACCCGATCCCCGGGTTTAAAGGTCCGCACGGTGGCTTGTCTATTGTAGCGGCCGCGTTGCGCGGCCTGAGCCTCCTGTAAATGCTCCTTCACAATTGGCATGACCGCGCTTATGCGGTTCTGCATACCCAAAATGTGTTCAATCACACTTTTATGGGGGGTGGGCTCTTGCTCCCATGTTTCCTTTGCCAGGTCCAACAATCCCCGGGGATGTCGCCCGTATAACAATTCAAAAGGCGAAAACCCCGTGGATGCCTGTGGCACCTCACGGATGGCAAACATCAAATAGGGAAGCATCATATCCCAGTCTTTCCCGTCTTTTGAAATTACCCTTTGGAGCATGGTTTTCAGGGTTTTATTGAAACGCTCGACTAAACTGTCCGTTTGAGGATGATACACAGACGTACGCAACTGCTTGATCTGGAGTAGCCGGCATAGCTCTTTGGTCACTTTAGACATGAATGGGGTCCCCTGATCCGTAAGGATCTCCTTGGGCAACCCCACGCGGCAGAACACAGCAAACAACTCCCGAGCTATAAGCTTTGCTGCAGTATGTCTGAGAGGTATCGCCTCGGGATACCGGGTGGCATAGTCAACGATCACTAGGATGTGTTGGTGCCCTCAAGCGGACTTTACGAGGGGCCCCACCAGATCCATCCCTATCCGTTCAAAAGGGACTTCTATAATGGGTAACGGTACCAACGGACTGCGAAAATGGGTCAGGGGTGCGGTAAGCTGACACTCCGGGCAGGTTTCGCAGAACCGTTTTACCTCCCCAAAAACCCCGGGCCAATAGAACCTTTGCAATATTCGCTCCTGCGTTTTCTTGACCCCTAGGTGGCCACTCATCAGGTGTTTATAAGCCAAGTCGAGGACCCGCCGACGATGCGGCTGGGGCACCACCAACTGCTCTACCCCCACGCCCCGTATTTCATCTACCCGGTAGAGTAAATCCTGCTTAAGAGCGAAATGGGGGTATCTTACCTGGGCACCGGGCAGCTGTGCCACCCCGTCAATTACTGTCACCCGAGTCCGGGCATGTATTAATGTAGGGTCCTGGAGTTGGGCAGTCCCAAACGTATCCGGGGACGCCTCCAACTCCGGGATGGGTTCGACCGTCTCAGCCTCTCCTGCCAATACCTCTAGGTGCGACCTATCGGGTTCACATTCTGTCCCTATCATGGGGACCCCTACGGCAGGTGTCCCGGATTCAGGATTGTAGGGCTCAGGTCCCGGACTGACCAATATCTGAGGAGACTTAGGGGGTCCCTTCCATAAAGTCCAAAAATAGGGCAGATCCCTTCCTAGGATCACGTCATAAGGAAGAGTGTTAAGAAGTCCCACCTCATGTTGCACCTGACTGCAAGGTGCTGTGATGGTGACAATCCCCGTGGGATAGTCTCGGCGGTCCCCATGTATGCAAACCACCCCCACGGTACGTCCTGTGGCCTTTACTTTTGCCCTCAAGGTGGATCGCACAAGGGTCACTAAGCTTCCGGAATCCAACAATCCTGTAACCGGACATCCATTCACCTGTATTTGGCACAAGTGGGGCTCCGTCTCTGGGGAGACCAGGTCAGCGGTACACACCACCTGAGCATACATTGAACCCCGCCGGGTAACCCCACAATCCATGGGCTCCGTGGTGAGTGGACACTGGGCTTCCATATGTCCCACCCGCTGGCACCGCCAACATCTAATGGGGACGGAAACCCCCTTGACGGGTTGTCGTTTAGGGTACAGAACCTTCCGGACCTCAGGATTGGCGGCCGCGGCCTCAGGCGGGACGGTAGGGGACTCCTGCACCGTTGTCGGCGGTGGGTCCTTGGCCCTAGGCTTGGAGGGGCCGGACCGACGGGCGGTACGCAAAGTCTCAGTGTCCCGTATCAAGTCCTGCGTAGCCACATGCCGCTCTACCAGGGACACTAATTGGTCCAGGGTACTCGGGTCACCCTGTCCTACCCACCGTTGAACGGTGACGGGTAAAGTGCGCACAAAACGATCCACTACTACCCTTTCCACCATCTGCGCCGGGCTCAGAGTGTCAGGCTGCAACCATTTTTTTACAAGATGCAACAAGTCATAGGCCTGGGAGCGTACGGGTTTGGCTTCCTCATAGAACCACTGATTTACCCGCTGAGCCCGTACATAGGTATTCACCCCCAACCGTGCCAGTATTTCGGCTTTTAGGGTCACATAGTCAATGGCGTCCTCGGTACAGAGGTCCAGGTACGCTTTTTGGGGTTCCCCCGTCAGATAGGGCGACAATACCTCAGCCCACTGGGGGGTCGGCAGCTTTTCCCGCTCGGCCACCCGCTCAAACACCGCCAGGAACGCTTCCACATCATCCCCCAGGGTCATCTTTTGCAACGCTTGTCTCACCGCTTTCCGGACGCTGCCGTCATCACCCGGTCCCGGGGTTGTTGCTGCCGGTCCAGCACGGATCGACTTGCCCAGGAGAACCATCTGTTCTTGATGTCTTTGTTCCTGCAATTGTAAGGCTTGCTGCTGACGTGCATTGGCCTGAACCAGCTGTTCTTGGTGTCTTTGGTCCTGCGATTTCAAGGATTGGAGCAGGTGTGCATTGGTCTGTTGCTGCTGTGCATTAGCCTGAGCCAAATGCTTTAGTATGTCCTCCATGGCGTCGCTGGGTTTGGGCCGTAGTATAGCCGCTTGAATCCAGGACATGTGCTACCGGGTCACCAGAAAAGGAAGCTACACCTCACCGGCTGGGATGCCCGCCGATTCTCCACCATATGTGAGGTAGCACGGTCGGCTGCGCAGCAGAAGACACGGGATCCAGGCATTAAGTTTCACAGCACACGGTTTAATGTCCAAACAAAAGTCCACACCAATATACATGTGCCTCTCCAGCAGAGAACTCAGGGAGTTGTGTTCACTCCCTCACACCCGGCACACCTGCCCTTGTTCCTGTTTCCATTTAACCCTTCCTTCAGCCTGTAGGGAAACAGCATTAACCCTAGAGTGGATTTACTTTCTATCATGGAGTGAGCACAACCGGGGCGAGACATACCGGCCGTCATAGATAACCCCGGTCACAGTCTCACAAGACGTACCTGAGCAGACATACTCTTTTAGAAAAGTTATTGTGATGCTAGTTACTACTTACGGATAGTATAGACGGAAGGTTAGTCAGGCAAGCCGGGGTCAGGAAACAGGTGGACACGTTAGGAAACAGGGAGTAAGCCGATACGCAGTGAAGTCACAGGCCGAGGGTCAGAACTCCAGGAGAGTACGTATTGGATTCAGGGAGTAGACAGAGACGTGGTGAGGTAAGGTCTAAGGTCAGAAGCCAGGAGGTAACGACAAGAACAGGGAGCGGGCAGAGAGGAGGCAATCAACAGTCTGAGGTCAAGAAACGTAGATCAGAACACAAGCACAAACACAAGCCAAGAGCACAACTGCAGAACCAGAGAGTACAACTGGCGAGGCTCTGGAAGAGCATGCTAAGCAATGCAACAGAGCAATTATCAGGAAGGTGGAACACCTGAGTAAAAGCACCTCCTAGAACCTGCATGGATACCTGTGCTGTCAAACAACCTTCCATCTAGTGCTCAGAGAAACACAGCAGACCATCTCCAAATATGCAACGTGCTCTGCACAAGGAAACATGTTACTGCCGGCTCTGTAGTTCAGGAAGGCGCAGCAGAGCATCACCAGTGTGCAAGATGCTTTGCACAGAGAAATTGTGAGAGTTATAAAGTACAAATAATGATGCCTAAATATTAGCTCCATACAGAGCTACACTTTTTTATAACGCCCTTCAACTCGATCTTGAGCCATGGTGACTTGATGGATGAACACTCTGTAGGAAGTTTGATCTTGTGCAGCCTATATAGGTCCTCCAGGGTCTTCTCCACCGTTATCTTGATTGTATCAAGCCAATGGCTTGCTTGTCTTCCTCTTCACCTTGTTCCTTATATTCTTCCAACCATGATGTCCATCACAACGTGATTGCTCTCTTCGTATGATGAGTCCAAAGTAGCTTGCTGATTCTTGCTTAGACAAATAGGTCTAGTTCAATTTGTTCCATAATTGATTTGTTCTTTATAACATCCTTTTCCAGCACCACGTTTTAAAAGAGTTGATTCTTCTTCTGTTTTGTTTCTTTATCGTCCAGATTTTGCTCCAAAATCCAGTACAGAAAAGACCAGACTGTGTGTGAGTCATGTTTTCGTCACTAGTGAAATGTTCCTCAATTTGAGGGCCGTGTCCAGTGACTTCATTGTTGATTTTCACTGCTAAATAAGAGCCCCATATGGTGAAAACATAGTACCGTACAAAACCTAGATTTTAGTACACTAGAATAAGGGAGGAAGAAATATTACAGAAGTGCAAGGACATGGCGCTATCACTCATCTTGATTATTCACTACTCCTATTTGAAACTGAAAGAGACACATTTATCTGGCAGATATTCTTTAATCCAAGCTAGTATTTTTAATATTGTAGATAAAGCCAAGCTATTGTTTCTGGCCATATCAAAAATCAGAATAAGATGTTGTTGTGTGTCTAAGAGAAATAACACTATTTATGGTCATTAGATGACTTGTATTCTGCATTTATGCACCAAATGTTCTCGCTGCATGTTCCATCTTAAAGAGAAGCATTCATCAGTTAATTACCTATTCTTTGAATCAGGTTTTTGTGTTTACGGTTTTTTTAATATTCTTGGAAACTAAAAAATAAAAAAAATATAAATTTAGCAAGGTTAAATCTGGCCACTGGGTCTTTTTTAGGATCTAACATTCTGTTATTTTAGGAAACAATACATGTACAATGAACAGACTCAGACCCTATCATTTGTATTGAATCATCTAATGTGTGTGTGCAAGAGTCATTGTTTTGGGAGGGGGAGCAGGGTCAGCACATGTTGTGATTGGTGGATCCTGAGTTGACAGTTATTTATAAAGGGTTCTAGCTGTCATTGTAACCCTGTCTCTGTTGATAAAGGTCAATGGAGATTAACTCCGGCACACTATTAATTTCCCATAGAAAGAAGAAACGCAGTAGTTGGATAAAAAATCCCTTTCTTTTATTTTGTTAGTGTCACACGTGAAAAAAGTGCTGTACAATTGTCCGCCGGGTGTCGATGTTTCGGCTAACAAGCCTTCATCAGGTCGGACAGACTTAACCTTAAACTGGAATCATAATCAGGTGAGTATGCTAGTAGCTGTGAGAACACATACGGAGACTGCCTATATAGGGTCCCTGGGGGTGCCGGCATATAAGATCACATCCTATAAAAGTATATTCGGCGGAGGGAAAGAGTCTTGGCAGTCGTATGTGTCTCTTGTTTGAAGTGGCTGTTATAACCGTAGGAATGTAGTAGCCACTTCAAAGGGACACCAGGGTCCAGGGTTCAGGCTTTGGATTCAGGACAAGGGCTCGGCTATAGTGGTAGCTGTGGTTTCTATGGTGTGGCTAGGATGTAGGTTCACTGGCTAGAGGACATACTGTGGGTATGTATAGAGCGTGTGGAACTTGGGTCCAGGGTTTACGCTCGGAGTCAGGGTAATATGCCTGATGATTGCTTCAGTTACATGACTAGTGACAAAGCCGTGTCACTGTGGTGCCGCAGAGCCAAAAGTGGGACACAGGACACGCGATTTGGCTCTGCGGCACCACAGGTTCTTGCTGCCTCTGACTTTCTCCATGCCCTACGGACCTCTCTCCAGGCTTTTATACAGAAGTCACTAGTCAGGGATTTCCTCGCTGCATTTCCCCATTAGGAGGGATAGAAAGGCAGGCTTCCATTCCTCTACCCAGATACCCACAACCCTGCCACTGTACCCTCCTGCCCTTTGCACACTCCAACTCATTATAACTAAGCCATTATACTAGCAAACACTGAGTGAACTTAGTGGCATCCTAAACGTGGCTATTGGACTTCTGTATAGTCCCACTAGTGCAAAGATATTTGCAGCACGTCTGCCTGCATTGCACACTCCAACTCATTGTTACTAAGCCATTATACTAGCAAACACTGAGTGAACTTAGTGGCATCCTAAACGTGGCTATTGGACTTCTGTATAGTCCCACTAGAGCAAAGATATTTGCAGCACGTCTGCCTGCATTGCACACTCAAACTCATTATAACTAAGCCATTATACTAGCAAACACTGAGTGAACTTAGTGGCATGCTAAACGTGGCTATTGGACTTCTGTATTGTCCCACTAGTGCAAAGATATTTGCAGCACATCTGCCTGCATTGCACGCTCAAACTCATTATAACTAAGCCATTATACTAGCAAACCCTGAGTGAACTTTGTGGCATCCTAAACGTGGCTATTGGACTTCTGTATAGTCCCACTAGTGCAAAGACATTTGCAGCACCTCTGCCTGCATTGCACACTCCAACTCATTGTTACTAAGCCATTATACTAGCAAACACTGAGTGAACTTAGTGGCATCCTAAACGTGGCTGTTGGACTTCTGTATAGTCCTACTAGTGCAAAGATATTTGCAGCACATCTGCCTGCATTGCACACTCCAACTCATTGTTACTAAGCCATTATACTAGCAAACACTGAGTGAATTTAGCGGCATCCTAAACGTGGCTATTGGACTTCTGTATAGTTCCACTAGTGCAAAGATATTTGCAGCACGTCTGCCTGCATTGCACACTCCAACTCATTGTTACTAAGCCATTATACTAGCAAACACTGAGTGAACGTAGTGGCATCCTAAACGTGGCTGTTGGACTTCTGTATTGTCCTACTAGTGCAAAGATATTTGCAGCACGTCTGCCTGCATTGCACACTCAAACTCATTGTTACTAAGCCATTATACTAGCAAACACTGAGTGAACGTAGTGGCATCCTAAACGTGGCTATTGGACTTCTGTATAGTCCCACTAGTGCAAAGATATTTGCAGCACGTCTGCCTGCATTGCACACTCCAACTCATTGTTACTAAGCCATTATACTAGCAAACACTGAGTGAACTTAGTGGCATCCTAAACGTGGCTGTTGGACTTCTGTATAGTCCTACTAGTGCAAAGATATTTGCAGCACTTCGGCCTGCATTGCACACTCCAACTCATTGTTACTAAGCCATTATACTAGCAAACACTGAGTGAACTTAGTGGCATCCTAATCGTGGCTATTGGACTTCTGTATAGTCCCACTAGTGCAAAGATATTTGCAGCACGTCTGCCTGCATTGCACACTCCAACTCATTGTTACTAAGCCATTATACTAGCAAACACTGAGTGAACTTAGTGGCATCCTAATCGTGGCTATTGGACTTCTGTATAGTCCCACTAGTGCAAAGATATTTGCAGCACGTCTGCCTGCATTGCACACTCAAACTCATTATAACTAAGCCATTATACTAGCAAACACTGAGTGAACTTAGTGGCATGCTAAACGTGGCTATTGGACTTCTGTATAGTCCCACTAGTGCAAAGATATTTGCAGCACTTCTGCCTGCATTGCACACTCCAAATCATTATAACTAAGCCATTATACTAGCAAACACTGAGTGAATTTTGTGGCATCCTAAACGTGGCTATTGGACTTCTGTATTGTCCCACTAGTGCAAAGATATTTGCAGCACATCTGCCTGCATTGCACGCTCAAACTCATTATAACTAAGCCATTATACTAGCAAACCCTGAGTGAACTTTGTGGCATCCTAAACGTGGCTATTGGACTTCTGTATAGTCCCACTAGTGCAAAGATATTTGCAGCACGTCTGCCTGCATTGCACACTCCAACTCATTGTTAATAAGCCATTATACTAGCAAACACTGAGTGAACGTAGTGGCATCCTAAACGTGGCTATTGGACTTCTGTATAGTCCCACTAGTGCAAAGATATTTGCAGCACGTCTGCCTGCATTGCACACTCAAACTCATTGTTACTAAGCCATTATACTAGCAATTTATGCTGCCAGTTTAAGGGCCGTAGTTGCATTGTCTGGGATATTTATTCTTTATTGTTCTGCTGTTAATAAAGCTAGACCACCGCTGCAATCTACACCACCTCTCAATTTTTACTACCACATTTTCAGTGCACAATCTTGTCGCAATCAACATGAGTGGCAAAATGACAGATGCTGGTGGAAAGGGGAAGAGGCGTGGTGGAAAAGGAAAAAAAAGGTTTGTCCGTGGGGAAGGTGGCAAAGCTCCATTAACATCTGCTGAAGATAGACCATCTACCAGCAAAAGTAAGATGTCTACTACTTACCGTGGACAATCTGATGTGCTCCCTTTTTTACGGACACAAACAACAGGAACAAAGGTAGATGATGGCCAAAAAAGGAAAATGCTTGAATGGATCTCAAGTGGTCCAACAAGTGCCCTCTCAGCCACCTCAAGTACCGCATCCAAAAAACACTAGTCCTCTGAGTTGTCATCCCAATCAAACTTGCTTTCTCCCAGCTCTGAAGTCTCCATCCGCCCTGCACAGTGTGGTGGAACTGAGATGGCTGAGTCTGCAGAGCTGTTCAGTCACACTATTGCCTGGGAATCAAAGGTCTGCTCCCAAGCTACAGTGAGTACAGACCAGGAAATGGTCTGCAGTGATGCCCAGAACCTTTGTGACTCTGATTCAGGCCGTGAGGACCAAGTTTATGAGCATAATGTTGACCCTTTGTCACAAACTGTAACAACTGTGGTTATAGACAATCAGGAACATACTGATGACGATGAGACGCAGATACCAGATTGGGATGACAACTTAAATATTTGGTCAGGACAAGTAGAGGCTCGGTCTGAGGGTGAGGGAGGTGCAAACACAACAATTGATGATGAAGTTCTAGATCCCACCTACTGTCAACCCACAGTCAGGCACTCGAGGGGGTCAACAGAGGCAGTGGAGGAGGATGCAACCGACGACGAAGTTACCTTGCGCCTTCCTGGACAGAGTAGGAGCACTGGTAGCACGTCTACAACTGCATCATCAGCCACCACTCTGCCTCTGAGCACTAGTCGGGGGGGCTCAGCAGGTCGCATGCCCTCTAAGCCTTGCCTAGCCTGGTCCTTTTTTGACATAGAAAAAGATCGCCCAAATTATGTGATGTGCAAAATTTGTCGTGATTCTGTTAGTAGAGATCAAAACCTCAGCAGTTTGACAACTTCTTCCATGAATCGTCACATGAATAAATATCATAGGTCCCAGTGGGAAGCTCACCATGCTGCAATGCGGCCTAGCGGAGCGAACCATCCACGGCCTGCCCCTTCCAGTGCATCCGCGCGCTCTTCATCTTCTAGGACTGTGGGGACAGCTGTCACACCTGGTTTTCCACGCACAACTTCCACCACTGTAACCGCAACAGGCAGTTTGCTTGGTAGGTCGTCAGTTGGTTTGGAAGGGGAAACAAGTGCGTGTGTACAGCTCTCTCAGACATCGATAGCACCAACGTTGGATGAAGGCGACATCATGTCTCTGCCTGCACTTTCCTCACAAACCTGCATTTTTCCAGGGACAACCTACTCAACACCGTCTACACACAGCAGCCAGATCTCTGTCCCTCAGATGTGGACAAATAAAAGGCCATTTCCTGCGACCTACGACAAAGCTAAGAGGTTGACTTTATCCCTCTGTAAGCTCTTGGCTACCGAAATGCTGCCTTTCCGCCTTGTGGACACACAGGATTTTAGAGACCTTATGTCTGTCGCTGTGCCCCAGTACCAGATGCCTAGTCGCCACTACTTCTCTAAGAAAGGTGTGCCCGCGCTACACCAGCATGTCGCACACAACATCACTGCTTCCTTGAGAAACTCTGTGTGTGAACGGGTGCATTTCACCACCGATACTTGGACCAGTAAGCATGGACAGGGACGTTACATGTCGCTGACTGGGCACTGGGTAACTATGGTGATAGATGGTGAAGGGTCTGCTACACAAGTCTTGCCATCCCCACGACTTGTGTGTCAATCCTCTGTCTGTCCAAGTTCCGCCACTGCTTCTGCCTCCTCCACCTCATCTGTGTCCTCCACCGCCGCCCCAAGCCTGCCTGGTCAGGCCACCAGCGTTCTCACTGCGCAGAAGGAATCACGCACCCCTCATTACTATGCTGGCAGCAGAGCGCAAAGGCATCAGGCGGTCTTTAGCTTGACATGTCTTGGGAATAAGAGTCACACAGCTGAGGAGTTGCGTTCAGCTCTGCAGTCCGAGTTTAATAAATGGTTGTCTCCACTCAACCTGCAGCCTGGTAAGGCCGTGTGCGACAATGCTGCAAACCTGGGTGCGGCCCTTCGCCTGGGCAAGGTGACACACGTGCCTTGTATGGCTCACGTGTTGAACCTTGTTGTCCAGCAATTTTTAACACACTATCCCGGCCTAGATGGCCTTCTGACCAGGGCACGAAAACTGTCTGCTCACTTCCGCCGTTCAACCGCCGCAGCTGAGCGACTTGCATCGCTCCAGAAGTCTTTCGGCCTGCCGGTTCATCGCCTGAAATGCGATGTGGCGACACGCTAGAATTCGACTCTCCACATGTTACAGCGACTGTGGCAGCACCGCCGAGCCCTGGTGCAATACGTCATGACGTATAGCCTGGGCCAACGAGATGCAGAGCTGGGGCAGATCACCCTGATGGAGTGGTCTCAGATCAAGGACCTATGCACCCTTTTGCACAGTTTCGACATGGCGACGAATATGTTTAGCGCTGACAATGCCATTATCAGCATGACAATTCCAGTCATTTACATGCTGGAGCACACGCTAAACACTATTCGGAGTCAGGGGGTGGGACAACAGGAAGGGGAGGAACTACAGGAGGATTCATATGCGCAAGGGACAACAACATCACCAAGGTCCAGACGTTCATCATCACCAACGCAGCAGGCATGGGACCATGGGGACAGGGATCAACAAGGGCGCATGGTAGCAGGCGAAATGTTGAGGAAGGTGCAGGAGAACATGAAGAAATGGAGGACGAACTGTCCATGGACATGGAAGACTCAGCGGATGAGGGAGACCTTGGTCAAATTTCAGTTGAAAGAGGTTGGGGGGAGATGTCAGAGGAAGAAAGAACGGTTAGCACCTCTATGCCACAAACACAGCGTGGACTTGGTCCGCATGGCAGCGCAAGACACATGAGTGCCTTCTTGTTGCACTACCTCCAACATGACTCTCGTATTGTCAAAATTAGAAGTGATGATGACTACTGGCTTGCCACACTATTAGATCCCCGGTACAAGTCCAAATTTTGTGACATAATTCCAGCCATAGAAAGGGACGCACGTATGCAGGAGTATCAGCAGAAGCTGTTACTCGATCTTAGCTCGGCTTTTCCACCAAACAACCGTGCAGGTGCAGGGAGTGAATCTCCCAGTTGTAACTTGACAAACATGGGACGGTCTCGTCATCTTCAACAGTCTACCCGTACCAGTAGCACCGTATCTGGTGCTGGTAACAGCAATTTTATTGAATCTTTTCATAATTTTTTTAGACCCTTCTTTGCAAGGCCACCAGAGACAACAAGTCTGACACATAGTCAACGGCTGGAGAGGATGATACAGGAGTATCTCCAAATGAACATCGATGCCATGACTTTGCAAATGGTGCCTTGCTCATTTTGGGCTTCAAATCTTGAAAAATGGCCAGAGCTCTCCAGTTACGCCTTGGAGATTTTGTCGTGTCCAGCTGCCAGCGTTGTCTCTGAACGTGTATTCAGTGCTGCTGGGTGTGTGCTGACAGATAAGCGCACGCGTCTGTCCAGTGACAATGTGGACAGACTAACGTTCATCAAAATGAACAAGTCAGGGATCCACAAGGAATTTACTAACCCTGTGTCATCCTGGGGAGAGTAAATGCTTGTGGATTTGGAATGTGCTTGATGCAAATCAAAACATCCTGTTTGCAACTAGGGCACAAGTGCTGCCACTGAAGGGGTGGGTGTGTGTGGGGCACAATTTTTGGAAAAAAGGGACACTCCGCTTGGAGTAATCCTTGCTTACATTGTTTTAAAAAATGATCCAAGATGCATACAGCTGGGATCAGGAAAGACTTTGCTACCTACCCCGGTGTCATCCTGGGGACGGTTAAGTATGGCGTATTTTTGAATGTGCTTGATGCAAATCTAGTTGTGAAATGTACAACTGGGGCACAAGTTCTGCCACTGAATGGGTGGGTGTGTGTGTGGCCCAATTTTTAGAAAAAAGGGAGACTCCGCTTGTAGTCACCTTGCGGTGTTTTACATGATTTTAGAAGGGCGTGCCATGCCTATATCTGTGTCTCCTCCTCTTTTTCCTTGTCCAGCTCTTTTGTTTTCGCATGAGTGTATGTCCTTGTCACTTTCCCATGTGTTTGTGTTGTGTTGTGAGTTGTTTGTCACCTTTTGGACACCTTTGAGGGTGTTTTCTAGGTGTTTGTATGTGTTTGTGATTGCCTGCCGTTGTTTCCTATGCAGTTTGAGTTCGGTTCGTCGAACGTTCGACGAACCGAACTCGAACAGGACCTCCGTTCGGCGAACCGACCTCGAGCCGAACCGCGACCGGTTCGCTCATCTCTAGTTCTAAATGTCACCGCTCACTGTAGCCTCCAGATGTAACAGAGCCGGGATCGTCATGGCACATAGTGGGGATTATGCTGGACCTGCGGAGGTGTTTTGAGGGTTACTAAATTAGTGAAAGAGGGTGTATGTTTATATTTTCCCAGTGAGCGTATTATATGAACATAAATAAAGCAGCTGGACTTATTTGATCAAAACTGATCCTGTCGTTACCTCAAAAAGCAGCTGAGTAACATCGTCACAACATGTATTGCTATTTATCTTTTTACTTAACTTTTTGCCTGTTATAGGACACAGTGTGAATATGCACCTACACTTTGCACTAACGGATATGCTGGTTCATGTTTTTGTTTCTTCCATATGGAGCAACAGTGGTATATTTTTATTTTTACACCACATTGAGACCATTAATAACCTTTCTCAAAATTAGTTGACATTGACACCCCTTTATCAGATGGTCTTAAATGAGAGATTCACCTTTACTTTTTTACAAATGCCCCAACAGGGTTTTTGACAATGTGTTAGCCAAACCAAATAATTAGGGATGATCGAATACCTCAAATATTCAGCTTCGGGAATATTTTCCGAATACCTCGCCGCTATTCGACTATTCGATGCGCAATGTAAGTCTATGGGAAGCCCAAATAGTAGCGAATAGTTGTTATTCGGGTTTCCCATAGACTTACATTGCACATAGAATATTCGCAAATAGTCGAATAGCGGCGAGGTATTCAGAAAATATTCGCGAAGCCGAATAATCGAAGTATTCGATCATCCCTACAAATAATCCCTGAGGATGAAATATATTAGGATTGTATGATATAAATGTTAACTTTTCTATAAAATAAGAACATTCTCGTTACTGTAGCAATAAAAGGTGACCGTGCTGCTTCCCTTATTTATACTGATGGAGAACAAATTGCTTGCCCAGGCTGGCGGGAACTTACTTGATCCGTTATGACAATGAGCGGTGATATATATCGAAGACCCGGTGACCTGATATTTCCTCGCTTACAGGTTAACAATTGACCTTCTCCTTCATCCAGACAGGGATAACGTCAGTCATATAAAAAGACTGGTTGTTAAATTAGTGGTGTCATGTCAAGGCTGTTTTTTTCAGAGAGTGACTTACGGTATATTTTTCTTCTATCTTAAAGTATGAGAGATATATAGATTTTTTTTATAGAATAGGAAATATAAAAAGTTAAATATTATTCAATTTTTAAATCAGTGACGTTGCTTCCGGAAATGCCCATGACTTCTTGCTCATTTCCCCGGATTTCCAAATCAGCGCCACTTTGAACTGTATTATAATAATAATAATAACAATCTTTATTTTTATATAGCGCTAACATATTTTACAGCACTTTACATACATCAGCAACACTGTCCCCATTGGGACTCACAATCTAAATTCCCTAGCAATGTGTCTTAGGAGTGTGGGAAGAAACCGGAAAACCTGAAGGAAACCCACACAAACACGGGGAGAACATACAAACTCCTTGTGTAGCACCCCTGAGACTCTGGCATGGTACTATAACTGAGTTAAGGAGCAGTATCTGTCTGGGGTAAAGCCTGCTTTACACGAGTCAATCCATCGTGCGATTTATTTGGCAAAGTCTTTTTTTTTTTTTTTTTTGTATCGCTGATAGGTATTTGTCCATGTGTCACACGTTGAGTGTTGTCAAACGACCACAAAGCGCTCATCGATATATTGATTGGCCATGGCGGACGTCCAAAAGGCTTCACACATGTTTTCCTTTGGTCAATCTGTCTTTTGCATGGGCATAATTAGGCAAACTATACACCCCTCCGTGACGTTGTCTGGATTGTTGCACGCCCTGAATTCTTCTGACCTGCTCAATCCAGTTCTGCTAATGTGGTTGATTGGTTACATACCATATATATAGTTTCTCTTCTGCATCTGTCTTTGTTGCCTCGTGTGTCCTTAGCATCAATCTTGTTTGTTGTTTATGGTCTGGTTTATGACGAATTCAGAGTATCTATCTTCCAAAGGTGGGTTAAATTTGGTTTTGTATGGTTTATTTATTGTGTCATTTAGCCGTTCACAATGAATAATGCAATATAAAACACTGTGCATGACGCCAAGGCTGAATGTTCACACATCATGACTACAGCTCCGTATTTTATAACAGTAATAACCAATCAAAACGCATCTGCTACAACCAATCCGATTAGATTAGGCGTGATTATTTAAAACCACAAATACGCCCTGAACGTTTACTGACGTCACAAACAACTACGAGGATGGCCGATTACACGGTGTCACACTTTGCAATGTGTCGTTCATTATGACTAAACTGACCGATTTTATGGAATTAAACGATGTGTACACGATGGCCGAATTTCAAACGATTAGGCATCGGTTGGACTCGCAAGGAGCTGTCACATGAGGAGATGTCGTTACGAATGACGGAAGTGCGTCACAAAATCCGTGACCCCAACGATGCATCGCACAATAGATCGACTCGTGTAAAGCAGCCTTTAGTGTCAGGTTGTTTGCAGGTGCTCACACCAGACACATTTCACATGCAGTTAGGTGCCTTCCCCACAGGGGGTAGTGGACTGGGGTGGGCAATGAGAGTTAGGCTACTTTCACACATCCGGTTTGAGCACTGCGGCTCAATCCGGCTGTGAAAACTATGCAACGGATGCGGCGAAAACACCGCATCCTTTGCATAAGTTTTTACATGCGGCCCGTCCGTTTTTTTCCGGTTGCGGCATGCTACTGAGCATGCGCAGTGGAAAAAAACGCATTCGGCGAGCGGATGCGTTTTTTTCCGCATCGCGCCGCATCCGGCCTCCATAGGTATGCATTGAAAAATGCGCCGCAGCGGCCGGATGCGGCGCGATGTGGTGTTTTTTGCCGGAGCAAAAAACGTTGCAGGGAACGTTCGATCCGGCCGCAGCATCGGCTAAATCTGCCGCATGCGGCAAAAACCGGACCGAACGCAAGCCCCTGCGGCACAATACGGCACTAATGTAAGTCTATGCAAAAAAAACCGCAACCGGTGTTACAAAAGCCGGTTGCGGTTTTTCTGCAGAACGCCGTATTGTGCCGCAGAGCAAAAATCCGGATGTGGGAAAGCAGCCTTAGCAATCTAGTAGTATGGGACTTTCCAGTGACCAGGACAACCACTGGGGGGGCAGGTGCCACATGGGGTATAAGAGGAGGTAGCCATGACACATAGTGGGCTTTCTGGAGGGACGCCCGATTAGACCAGACTGGATGCAGGAGAGCACCAGTGCTGGTGGGACGACACACGGCTTATCTTGCCGTTGTGGAGCCTGGGGCTTGTAAGCTGGAGCTCAGCCCAGGTTCTTTCTTCCAGTCGCTGGATAACTAGGACAAACAGGACATATACACTGACACCAGTAACTGCCTGGAACTTTCACCGGATAACCAGAGACTCACCAGCAGTGAAGCAGACGCTCTCGGGCAATCTCCTAACCCGTGAGCAAAATACCTGAACCAGAGCTCTTGCCTCATTTCCATTATTTACCTGCGACGTCATCCCGTTCTCCAGCGCCCATGGCCCACCACCAGCCAGCCTGCCACCCTCCCTGGACAACCACTCCGCTTGTGGGGAGTGACTCCATCTTGGCTGCAAACATTGACCCCCGGTGAGAAAAAGCCTGCAGCGGCCCTCCTAACTGGCCGAACACCAAATGTGCGTGTCACGACAAAAACTTTATTATTTCTTCCCTGTAAATAACCCCTTTTCAAGCGACCTCCAGGGTCACAAAACCGAGCAACGGCTACCCAGTGAACTGTCCCCGTAAACCCGTAAATATACGGCCCGGGGCTGAGTACCCCATAGTCCTGGGGCGAGTCACTTGCAAATGTTCTCCTTGGTGGGATTTGAACCCATTACCCCATCGCTGCAAGACTGCAGTGCTAACCACTGAGTCGCCCTGCTGCCCTTGTCATGGAATTGTCATCAAAAGTTGGATCTTGTGGTACAGCATAGAGACAGAAGCTCCTTGACCTAACACTCTCCATCTTGGAGCCCACAGGCTGCTGATGGTTTCCCGTCTTCACAATGTAGTGCCCTGGTAGAAGCAGCACAGTGATGTCACTGTATTGTGCCATTTGCACTAGTTTTCTATGTTTGTGTGCAGATAATTATTATTAATATTGATTATTATAGCAGCGTTAGTTCCCTGGCGCTTTACATATGAAAAAAGGGAACACATAATAGGGATAAGTACAATAATCATGAACAATACATGGCACAGACTGGTACAGGAGGAAAGAGGACCCTGCCTGGCTCACAGTCTACATGATGATGAGGATACAGTAGGTGAGGATAGAGATGGACGTAAGGCGCTATAGCGGACTGAGGGTTACGGCAGATTGTAGGTTTGTCAGAAGAGGTGGGTCTTCAGGTTCCTTTAGAAGCTTTCCAAGGTAGGTGAGAGTCTGATATGCTGGGTGAGAGAGCTTCAAAGTATGGGTTAAGCACGGGAGAAATCTTGTAAGCGATTGTGGGAAGAGCAAATGCAAGGGGATTAGAGAAGGAGATCTTGTGAGGATCGAAGGTTACGTGCAGATAAGTACCAGGAGACTAGGTCACAGATGTATTGAGGAGACAGGTTGTGGATGGCTTTGAATGACATGGTTAAGGTTTTGAACTGACGTCGTTGGGTAATGGGAAGCCAGTGAAAGGATTGGCAGAGAGGAGAGGTTGGGGAACAGCAGGGGGACAGGTTGATTAGTTGGGCAGCAGAATTTAGAATAGATTGTAGTAGTGTGAGAGTGTTCGAAAGGAGGCCATAGAGCAGGGGGTTGCAGTAGTCCAGGCGGGAGATAATGAGGGCATGCAATAGGGTTTTTGCTTCTTCTTGGTTAAGGAAAAGATAAGAAGAGGACTGTGTTACTGTGGTCATTGGAGGATCAGAATGTAGCACAGGCCCACCTGTCTGCTTTACCGTGGCTAGATATAAAAAATGGGGAGGACCCTACGTCCATTTTTTCCTCCTCTATTTTGATATACAGCTATAATAAAGCTCACTGGTGGGGGTTGCAGCTTGCCGCTGTTAATTTACCCGTGTTGGCTATCAAAATATGACAGGAGCGTACATCATTTTTTAAAAATTATTTATTGGTTTCTTCTTACTCTACCATAGAGCAAACTAACTGCAACTGCTCACAGACACGAACACAGGATTGGGTGCGTGTATAGCAGTCTGCAACCAATAATAGACACTGGCACAGAGGGTGGGCGGGGAAGCAGTGAATATTCATGAACCTTAATTAGTGGGCCTGGAAGAGAGTCTGACTGCAGTGTGATTCTCCAGGAAACACCAGGAAACACGGTATGTATAACTATCCTGCTTTTACTATCAGTTAACTTCCATTACAGCCCCCTATCATGGACTTTTTACAGCCCCAAATGTCTTGTCCCCATTTACTTGTATGGGGTGCGTTGTTCGGGGTTAAGTTCAGCATCAACTTTGCTCGCCAATCCCGATTTTTTTTTTCTCGTGCTGGTTCGGCGAATCCAAATATCCACGAATTCACTCTTCACTAATAGGTCCGAAGGCTCAATATAGTAATGCTAAAGAACCCAGTAATGAAGCACAATTTAAGAATAAGTATTTAGACTCATTATAGCAATGCAGCAAAGTCCAGCAATGCAGCAGAGATAAGTAGGTCAGGTAGTATTATCTCAGTGCCCAGTGATGTAGTCGAGTTGAATAGATTAGGAAACTCTCTGTAGCAATGTAGCAGAGCCCAGTGGTGTGATAGAATTATGTTGGTCAGGAGACACCACAGTGTAGCACAGTGGCGTGGTATGCAGAGCCGAAACACCTAGAGTAGAATGGTATAAATACTGAGCAGTGGCATGAAAGAAACGACTTGAATGCTCAGGGAGTGTGCCACCTGAGTCAGCCCAAAAAAAAGCAAGAAGACAGAAGAAGCCAGCCAAGGCAAAAAAGGAGAGGAGAAACCAGGGCTGGAGCAGTGACAGGTGAGTAACATATGGTGCCAGGATAGAATACGCCATAAATTGTACATCTACCATGTCTTAAGAATAGGGAAATGGGGTCCCCTTTAAAGAATAGATAGGTAGCGGGCCACAAAGACATGGCTCTCTCTGTTCTTGTGTAGGAGCTCACAAAATTGCCACCTCTGTATTCCTTATAGCATGGACAGAGTCCCCTTCTTGATATGGATGAGTGTCTCAGGTGCTACATTTTTGTATCTTCCCAAACCAAAGGAGAGTCAGCTCCAGGGGCCGAATGATCATGGTCGCAGGGATTGTAACCACAACCGGGCCTGGGGATGCACATCTAGCTGAAATGCATCACGGTACAGTCACCCTGTACTGAAATACACGCAGCCAGACAAACAGAAGCCGGACAAAGCTGTCATTTGTGTCCCAGTAACTGAGGGCGGCTCATGGCAGTGATGTCATGCATTGCAATAGCACCAACACTGATGGACGCTGTCAGCCACTGTGCGCAGGCTACAAAGGAGGGCACTACTGTCGCGGGCGGGGAGGAGGGTGTCAGCACACCGCGCTCACCCCTTCTGCTCGGGTCCGACGGCTGCCGCTGCTCAGTGGTGGCTCGAGCTGTGGGCCGGATCCCGGGGGGTTTCTCGAGCGGCACTCCTCGCCCGTGAGTGAAAGGGGGGGTTGTTGGGTGTGGGGATTGTTTATTGTCCGTGACGCCACCCACGGTTGTGGTGATTTCACCACCGCTGCTCAGTATGGGGCTCCCGGGGATGGTGATGCGGAGCAGCCAGGTGTTGTGTTGCCCCTCCGTGGGTAGGGGTTGGTGATCCCGGGGCCCGGTGATGGCTTGGGAGGTGCAGGGCCTGGTGGGCGCAGGGACGCGGGGGGCAGCGCTGTGCCTTGCGGCACTGTGGTACTCACTCAGCCTGAGACGTTGACACAGTTTGTACGGTAAACCAAACGGCTGGTAAGACGGTCCCACGGACGGCTGCTTTTGCTCTCCCAGTAGGTGACGGTGATGTCCCTCTTCCTTGCACCTTTAGGTACTTGTTGGTTGCGATGGGTCCCCACCGGTAACCCGCTCCCCGGCTTCAAGCTGGGCCGGAGGAGCTCTACTCTTTGCCCGCAGGCGCTGGCCCTAAGAGACGGGTGCCTTGGCGGTGGCGGTGTCTCTCTTACGCTGGCTGGGCTGTTGCCTTCAATCGGGACTTGGCTGTTGGGGGATCTACGTCCCCTTCACTGACGGATTCGGCAAATTTGGCGACTCCAAGCCTTGCCGGGGTCCGAGAGGCCCCTGCCCTGGTGCTGACTGTCCTTTGGAACACTGCTCCAGACCGCCGGGCACACAGCCTACGGGGTCCTTCCAGGAACTTCCAAACGGTCCCCCTCCAGACAGTCACCGCCGTTGCTGACCTTGCTGACCTGTCCTGCACACAGCTGGACTACTACAGGCTTTGCACACTCCTTCTGTTCTGTCACCACTCTTGCTTTCCTCCTTTACTCCTTTTCTTCCTTCACTTTCACTTAGCTGTTTTACTTTAGCCCTGTCTGGGCTACTCCTCCACTCCTTCCACCCTGACTAGACTTCACCTCTCACTTCTCTAGACTGCCTGGTCCTTCCCGCCTCCAGAGCTGTGATCTCCTCGGTGGGCGGAGCCAACCGCCTGGCCCACCCCCTGGTGTGAATCATCAGCCTCTGGAGGAAGGCAACAAGGGTTTCTGGTTAGCTTGATGTTCCTACCTGGGATGTAGGGTGTGGTGGTGTGTGACCTGTGTCCCCTGGCTTGCCCAGGGCGACACATTCCCCCTTAGCAAAATGCAGACCGTCCGCGGGCTGCCGTCCAACACCGGTTTTATTTTTCTATAAAAGGGGTAACAAGGTTAATCAAACATAAATACATCTTTTAATAACTCTTCCCTTACGGGAGGCACATTTCTTAAACGTTTCAAACGGTTTACGGTTACGGTTTCCGCTCTCTCCCACCCAAGTAACCTGGCCCTGATGCTGCCCCTAAAGCCCAGGCAGCACCCCTTGACCCACAGTCCAGCACACGGTACCCGAGCGGGATCTGTCCTTCCCTCCAGAGGGTAGCCACCGGTCCCTTTGGTGGCTGGGCCCCAGCCGGCTCTGCTGCGGGCCCTCCCTCCAATCTGCCTCTCCGGAGGCGGCCTGCGGAAACGGTAACGGCAAACAACATATTTACAAGCCACTAACGTCTGTGGTTGCCCTGCAAGTTCACGGGCTTGTCCATGGATAGTTCCCATGCAAAACTTTTTAAACGGTCCCCACGGGGACAACGGTGCCGGCTCCAGCCGGTTGCAAATCACAAGCAAATCAGGTTACTGTTCGGTAATCATTTTTCATTTTTCAAACTTTTCAACAAACAAACGCTCTTTACATTCCCTGACCCCTTTTACTCACAGAACAGTCTCCCTGTACCTAAGTGGAGGTCTACCTAGGTTGGAACGGGTGGACCTTCGGGGACCGGTGTCAGTGGTGCTAGACAATGGGGTAGAGGGAACAATCGGTTCCTCCTCCCTGCTAGAGTGTGGGGCAGGCGGAGGTATAGGGGAGCTGGGTACAGGTTCATCCCTGGGCACTGGCACTGGTTCTGGCTCACGGTTGACCGCTTCCACCACTTCTTCATCCACGGGTTGTGGGAACAGTATCACTGGAAGAATCACCGTGCCGTTCTGTGTAGGCCAGTCTGCTGGGAAGTCACCCATTACAGTGTGGATCACCTCTGCTGCCTTCTCCGCTGGTGGAGGACCCGGTGCTTCAGCCATGGTTCTCAATGCTGGTGGGCATTTTTTTAGATGATCCCGGGAAACTGTAGCCAGAGTGCCTCCTTGGTCACGACTGATCTGGTAGGCTTTTCCATCTTCCCATTCTGTGGGTTGTATGACGTATGGGGTTTGTTCCCACTGATCATCCAGCTTGTGGGTCTTCCTCTTCCGCTTTAACACCACATCTCCTGGCTGGAAAGGACCCGCAGACGCCTTCTGGTTGAACCGGTGCTCCTGCTGTTCACGGCTTCGACTGAGGTTTTTCTCCACATACTCCTGGATTTGCCGGTATTGTGCTCTCCTCCGACTTTCCCACTCAGCCGTCGAGGGGAGCGCTTCAGGGGCTTCCAACCCCATCTCCAGGTCCACCGGCAGGCGGCCGGGCCGAGCCCTCATCAGATACGCCGGGGTGCACTTCGTCGAGCTAGACGGAATATTATTGTACATGTCGACCAAGTCGGGTAGCTTTTCCGGCCACAGGTTCCGTTCCTCCAGCGGTAGCGTCTTGAGGAGTCCCAGGACCAAATGGTTCATTTTCTCACACATGCCGTTGGTCTGGGCGTGGTAAGGAGTGGTCCGAATCTTCTTGCAGCCATACAACTGGCAGAACTCGTGGAACACCTCCGCTTCGAAGGCCGGGCCTTGGTCAGTTAGCACCTTTTCCGGATATCCATGGGGTCAGCAGAAATAAGCCTGGAACGCTCGAGCAGCAGTTCGACCAGTTAGGTCCTTCACGGGGACTACCACCATAAATCTTGAGTAGTGGTCTACAATGGTCAATGCGTAGGTGTACCCACTTCGACTGGGGCTGAGCTTGACATGGTCTAGGGCGACCAACTCCAGCGGTTGATGGGTGACTATTGGGTGCAGGGGCGCCCTCTGGCTGGTCTCGTCTTTTCTCCTCAGCGTACAGGGGCCACACTCCCGGCACCATGCTTCCACCGATTCACGCATCCCACTCCAGTAGAACCGCTCCCTCAACAGCATCTCCAGCTTTTTCCACCCGAAGTGCCCAGCACCGTCATGGTATGCCCGCAGGACAGTAGCCACATCAGCTTGAGGAACAATCAGCTGGCAAATCTTCTCATGGGTCTTCGGGTTGATCAGCTCACGGTACAGCCTCCCTTGGTGTAGGTAAAGCCGTTTCCGTTCTTTCCATAAGCGTTGGGCTTCGGCTGGAGCGGCAGGATCTATTCCCGTAGCACCTTGTTCCACCAGAGTTTTGACAAGGCGAACAGCCGGCGCTTGGTCCTGAGCTTTCTGCCACTCTTGACTGGGCTGTGGGTCCAGATCCACTCGCTGCTGATATACTGGTACCCTCTCAGTAGGCGGTTGGTAAAACGCAGGCAACTCGATCTCCTCGAGGTCATCATCCTCGCACACCTCTTCTGACAAATGGGGCATTCGGGAGAGTGCATCCGCATTTACGTTGACGCGACCGGCTCGATACTTTATGGTGAAATCATAGTTGGCTAGCCGGGCTACCCACCGCTGTTCCAGCGCGCCCAACTTGGCCGTGTTCAGGTGGGTCAGCGGATTGTTGTCCGTAAACGCAGTGAATGTTTCTGCCGCCAAGTAGTGGCGGAACCGCTCCGTGATGGCCCACACCAACGCCAATAGCTCGAGCTTGAAGGAGCTGTAGTTCTCAGGGTTCCTTTCGGTCGGCCGGAGTTTTCGGCTAGCATAGGCAATCACCTTCTCCTTTCCATCCTGGACCTGGGATAGGACCGCTCCTAGCCCCACGTTACTGGCGTCCGTGTGGAGGATGAACGGGCGCCCATAATCAGGGTACGCCAGGACCTCTTCTCCGGTCAAAGCCGCCTTCAGCTGGCAGAAGGATTCTTCATGCTTTTCCTCCCACACCAGTGGAGCTCCAATGGGTCTACCACCTTTGGTCTGTCCCACGAGGAGATCTTGCATGGGGGCAGCCATCTTCGTGTATCCCTTGATAAAGCGCCGGTAGTACCCCACCAGGCCCAGGAACTGCCTTACTTCCCTCACCGTGGTTGGTCTTGGCCAGCTCTGGATAGCAGTAATCTTCTCAGGGTCGGGGGCAACACCATCTGCACTCACCACGTGCCCCAGGTACTGCACCCTGGGTTTCAGCAGGTGGCACTTCGAGGGCTTCAACTTCATCCCATACTTGGCAAGGGACGCGAACACCTCGGCCAGGTGCTCCAGATGGGCTTCGTACGTCTGGGAATAAACAATCACATCATCCAAGTACAACAGGACGGTCTCGAAGTTTAGATGTCCCAGACAGCACTCCATCAGCCGTTGGAAGGTTCCTGGGGCGTTGCACAGCCCGAACGGCATGCTGTTGAATTCGCAGAGCCCCATCGGGGTGGTGAAGGCGGTTTTCTCCCGATCCTCTGGGGCCACGGCCACCTGCCAGTACCCGCTGGTGAGATCAAGGGTAGAGAAGTAGTTTGCAGTTCTTAGGGCGGCCAAAGACTCTTCGATACGAGGCAGCGGGTAGGCATCTTTATGGGTTATCTGATTAATCTTCCGGTAGTCCACACACATCCGCATGGTACCGTCCTTCTTCTTAACCAGTACCAACGGAGCGGCCCAGGGACTACAGCTGTCCCGAATAACCCCTGCCTCCTTCATATTTTTCAACATATCTTTGGCACACTGGTAGTGTGCAGGGGGAATAGGTCTGTACCTCTCTTTGATCGGGGGGTGTTCACCGGTGGGGATGTGGTGTTGGACCCCTTTGATCTGCCCGAAGTCTAGTGGATGTTTACTAAAAACCTGTTCGTACTCCTGCACCACCCTGTGGACCCCTGCCCTGTGATGTGTAGGGGTGTCATCAGTGCCTACATGTAGCTGTTGGTGCCACTCCTTCGCCTCCCCTTTGGGCGGGGGAGTGCTAGTGGTAGGTGAGAGTACTGAGGGGCTGGCCTCATGGATGGTGTGAGGGTCTAGGGTGAGCAGCCTGGCAATGGTGGCATACCGGGGAAGCCTGACTTCTTCCTCTCCACAGTTCAACACTCTCACAGGCACTCTCCCTTTCTTCACATCCACCACCCCTCGGGCGGCCATTACAGTAGGCCCGTGCTCCGAGGGTATGGGCTCCATCATGGCCAGGTAATCACGTCCCTGAGGCCCTACAGCTGCCCTACACCAAATCATCATCTCACTCCTAGGGGGCACAGTCAAAGGAGCTACATCCATTACTCTCACTCCACCAATCTCTCCTCCTGTTGAGCTTACATGCTGGCGGTACATCAAGGCCCGGATCTCACGCTGCACAGCTCTCTGCCGGCTCCCTGCCGCAGTTGCGGCCAGCTGTTGCAATAGGGCCAACACATCAGTCATACAGTGCTCCATCACATTGGTGCCTAGCACTATCTTCGGGTTATGATCACTGGGTTCATTCATGATCACAATCATACCCTGATGTTGTAGTTCCGCTTGCCCCACTGTCATGGCCACTTGTTTGTACCCCACTTGGGTCAGTGGGAGTCCATTGGCAGCAATTAGTGTTATACTATTATCTGGGGGGGCCAGTTCGTCTGCTTCCCAATACCGCTGGTACAACGTGTAGGGTATGGTGGTTACCTGCGATCCAGTGTCCAGGAGAGCCATCACCGGTATGCCGTCCACAGCCACGGGGATGATGGGTCGGGCCCTGATATATCGGTCTCGCCAGTCTGGGGGGCCACGATGTTCTACTCCTGAGGATTGGCCCGGGGCCCCAGGGGTTGCTCGTTTAACGGGCACTGTCGGTAGTAGTGACCAGGCTTACGGCACTTGTAGCAGATTGGGGGTCTGCTCCGTGGGTTGTTAGCACTTTTCCGCTGCATCCAGGGAACGTCCTCGGGACTGTCAGCAAGCTGTATCTGGGCTGGGGGCTGAGGTCTGGTCAGAGGTTGTAGTGCAGCCAGGATTCTGGCAAGGTCTCCGTCCATGCGACGGACCTGGGCTGCCAGTTCTTCCACTGTGTTGTTCGGGGCCGCAGGTGTTGGAGAGGTTGGTTTGGCTGAGGTCGCCACAACGGGAGCCGTCTCGACGGGCCACGGGGCGGGTTCCAGACCTTCGGTTGCTGGGGGCTGTAATGCCTTAATGGCCCGCTCCTTTAACACAGCAAAGTCCACATCAGGGTGTTCCAGGGCCCACAGCCGGAGCTGTTTACGATCCTCAGGGGACCTCATCCCTTGCGCAAATTGCTCCACTAACATCTTGCTGCTATCCGCCTCATTAAAGAAAAAACAAAAAAAAACAAAAAAAAAAAAAAAAAACCAGCTGCCAGTTCTTCCACTGTGTTGTTCGGGGCCGCAGGTGTTGGAGAGGTTGGTTTGGCTGAGGTCGCCACAACGGGAGCCGTCTCGACGGGCCACGGGGCGGGTTCCAGACCTTCGGTTGCTGGGGGCTGTAATGCCTTAATGGCCCGCTCCTTTAACACAGCAAAGTCCACATCAGGGTGTTCCAGGGCCCACAGCCGGAGCTGTTTACGATCCTCAGGGGACCTCATCCCTTGCGCAAATTGCTCCACTAACATCTTGCTGCTATCCGCCTCATTAATAGGGTTCGCCCGCCTCAGCGTGCGGAGGGCGGTCTGCAGACGTAGAGCATAGTCCCGAATGCTATCCCCAGCTCGTTGCCGGCACTGGTAAAACTGCATCCTCAGCTCAGCTTCAGTCCGGGTCTCGAAGGCAGTCTGTAGCTTCTTAAAGATGGTGGCTACAGAGAGCCGGTCCCCCTCGGCCCAGGTCTCCGCTTCCTGCTCCGCCGCACCGGTTAACTGGCCTAGCACTATCGCTGCACGTTGCTTATCAGTCAGGGGGTACAGCTCTAGCAACGGGTTAAGCTTTTTCCGGAAGGCCTGTAGGGCATCCAGTTTCCCGTCATACTGCGGTAGCCAGGCAGCTCCGGGTGCATAGGGCAAGGAGAACGGCATGACCTGAGCGAGTGCGGGGGCCGTGGCACCTCCTGCCGGTACGGCCGGGGCCTGGGCAGGTCCATTCCTATCCGCGGGTGCCGCTGCGGCTGCGACCACCGCTCCTCCAGCGGCTCCGTCGGGCGCAGACATCTTGTTTCCGTCCCCCTTAGCTCTTTCCGGCCCCTCCTCTCTCGGGGCGGGGTTTTGGCCTTCGCGCCTCTACTACTCGAGAAGACGCTCGAGCGGGAACTTTTCGCGCCAAAGATGGCGGCTTCTGAAATTTTCCTGCCGGATACCTCCGGCGGTAACAAGGCGCACCTCTACCAAACGGCAGAGCGGTAGGATCCTGTTCGTGACGCCAAGTTGTCGCGGGCGGGGAGGAGGGTGTCAGCACACCGCGCTCACCCCTTCTGCTCGGGTCCGGCGGCTGCCGCTGCTCAGTGGTGGCTCGAGCTGTGGGCCGGATCCCGGGGGGTTTCTCGAGCGGCACTCCTCGCCCGTGAGTGAAAGGGGGGGTTGTTGGGTGTGGGGATTGTTTATTGTCCGTGACGCCACCCACGGTTGTGGTGATTTCACCACCGCTGCTCAGTATGGGGCTCCCGGGGATGGTGATGCGGAGCAGCCAGGTGTTGTGTTGCCCCTCCGTGGGTAGGGGTTGGTGATCCCGGGGCCCGGTGATGGCTTGGGAGGTGCAGGGCCTGGTGGGCGCAGGGACGCGGGGGGCAGCACTGTGCCTTGCGGCACTGTGGTACTCACTCAGCCTGAGACGTTGACACAGTTTGTACGGTAAACCAAACGGCTGGTAAGACGGTCCCACGGATGGCTGCTTTTGATCTCCCAGTAGGTGACGGTGATGTCCCTCTTCCTTGCACCTTTAGGTACTTGTTGGTTGCGATGGGTCCCCACCGGTAACCCGCTCCCCGGCTTCAAGCTGGGCCGGAGGAGCTCTACTCTTTGCCCGCAGGCGCTGGCCCTAAGAGACGGGTGCCTTGGCGGTGGCGGTGTCTCTCTTACGCTGGCTGGGCTGTTGCCTTCAATCGGGACTTGGCTGTTGGGGGATCTACGTCCCCTTCACTGACGGATTCAGCAAATTTGGCGACTCCAAGCCTTGCCGGGGTCCGAGAGGCCCCTGCCCTGGTGCTGACTGTCCTTCGGAACACTGCTCCAGACCGCCGGGCACACAGCCTACGGGGTCCTTCCAGGAACTTCCAAATGGTCCCCCTCCAGACAGTCACCGCCGTTGCTGACCTTGCTGACCTGTCCTGCACACAGCTGGACTACTACAGGCTTTGCACACTCCTTCTGTTCTGTCACCACTCTTGCTTTCCTCCTTTACTCCTTTTCTTCCTTCACTTTCACTTAGCTGTTTTACTTTAGCCCTGTCTGGGCTACTCCTCCACTCCTTCCACCCTGACTAGACTTCACCTCTCACTTCTCTAGACTGCCTGGTCCTTCCCGCCTCCAGAGCTGTGATCTCCTCGGTGGGCGGAGCCAACCGCCTGGCCCACCCCCTGGTGTGAATCATCAGCCTCTGGAGGAAGGCAACAAGGGTTTCTGGTTAGCTTGATGTTCCTACCTGGGATGTAGGGTGTGGTGGTGTGTAACCTGTGTCCCCTGGCTTGCCCAGGGCGACACACTACACGAAATGGGAGCCAGAGACGGTAAAGTACAATGTTGTTGTTTTTTTGCATTAAACAGATTAGAGACATATTTACCAGGATGGGAACATATATACCAGGAGGGGGATAGTAGATACCAGGAAGGGGACAGTATATACCAGGATGGGGCAGTATATACCCGGAGGGGCCCAGCAGGAGGACAGTATACACCAGGAGGACCCCAGGAGGGGGCCAGTAGATACCAGGACTGGGATAGTAGAAACCAGGAGGGGCCCAGGATGGGGAATATATTCCACAATGGTGAGATATATACCAGGATAGGGATATTTTTTATCAGGATGGTGTTATATATACACCAGGATGTAGGCTAGAATGGGGAACATATGTACAGCATGGGAGATATATATACCAGGAAGGGGGACATATTTACGAGGAAGGAGCCCAGGATGGAGAACATTAGAACAGGGTGGGGGACATTACCACATAATGGGGGGGAGGGCAACTCGTGCATACTGAAATGTACATATATACAGTGCCTACAAGTAGTATTCAACCCCCTGCAGATTTAGCAGGTTTACACATTCGGAATTAACTTGGCATTGTGACATTTGGACTGTAGATCAGCCTGGAAGTGTGAAATGCACTGCAGCAAAAAAGAATGTTATTTCTTTTTATATTTTTTTTTTTAAATTGTGAAAAGTTTATTCAGAGGGTCATTTATTATTCAACCCCTCAAACCACAAGAATTCTGTTTGGTTCCCCTAAAGTATTAAGAAGTATTTCAGGCACAAAGAACAATGAGCTTCACATGTTTGGATTAATTATCTCTTTTTCCAGCCTTTTCTGACTAATTAATACCCTCCACAAACTTGTGAACAGCACTCATACTTGGTCAACATGGGAAAGACAAAGGAGAATTCCAAGGCCATCAGAGACAAGATCGTGGAGGGTCACAAGGCTAGCAAGGGGTACAAAACCCTTTCCAAGGAGTTGGGCCTACCTTACTCCACTGTTGGGAGCATCATCCGGAAGTGGAAGGCTTATGGAACTACTGTTAGCCTTCCACGGCCTGGACAGCCTTTGAAAGTCTCCACCCGTGCCGAGGCCAGGCTTGTCCGAAGAGTCAAGGCTAACCTAAGGACAACATAGAAGGAGCTCCGGGAAGATCTCATGGCAGTGGGGACATTGGTTTCAGTCAATACCATAAGTAACGTACTCCACCGCAATGGTCTCCGTTCCAGACGAGCCCGTAAGGTACCTTTACTTTCAAAGCATCATGTCAAGGCTCGTCTATAGTTTGCTCATGATCACTTGGAGGACTCTGAGACAGACTGGTTCAAGGTTCTCTGGTCTGATGAGACCAAGATCGAGATCTTTGGTGCCAACCACACACGTTTGGAGACTGGATGGCACTGCATACGACCCCAAGAATACCATCCCTACAGTCAAGCATGGTGGTGGCAGCATCATGCTGTGGGGCTGTTTCTCAGCCAAGGGGCCTGGCCATCTGGTCCGCATCCATGGGAAGATGGATAGCACGGCATACCTGGAGATTTTGGTGGAAGAACCTCCGCTCCTCCATCAAGGATCTTAAGATGGGTCGTCATTTCATCTTCCAACAAGACAACGACCCAAAGCACACAGCCAAGAAAAACCAAGGCCTGGTTCAAGAGGGAAAAAATCAAGGTGTTGCAGTGGCCTAGTCAGTCTCCTGACCTTAACCCAATTCAGATCTAGTGATCTGAGTGCCTTTTTGTACTATCAGGTTTTTGGATTTTTGCAGGGTTTTTCTCTGGCCACCATCAGTCCCTTTCCTATCCTGTCCTATTTAGTCAGTTGGGCTTCACCTTTTGCTAATCCTATCATCTATCTGTGTATTGTGTTTTCCTATATCACCGCAGTCTTTGAATGTGGGGGGCTTGCTATTTTTTATCTATTTTCTGCGGCAGCGAGTTATTCATCTTTCCTTCCTTTAGGATAGTTAGTTCTCCGGCTGGGTTCGCGGTGCACAGGATGTTAGTTCACCCCTCGGCTACTTCTAGTGTTGATGGTTAGTAAGGGGATAGCGGCCAGATTAGTTGCCAATGCTCTTGTCACCTTTTACCAATGATTTATCATGGTCTTCCACGGTTCCGGATCATAACACACATATATATATGTATATATATAAATATATATATATACATATATCTGACCAACATAAGGGGAGGGGGGCCCAGGTCCAAATTTTGCACCAGAGCTCATCAAACTCTACTTACACCACTGGAAAACTCTATAGGTATGGCCTCAATCAAACACTGCTTAACATTTTAAACAGACAGCACAGTAACCCACAGAGCTTCATTAATCCATGCACAGATCAATTGTGACAGATCCGTGAGACTAAAGCCCACTTTACACGTTGCAATTAGTTGTACAATCGCATTTGTGATGTGACACGCCCAGGTTGCATACGGGATCTTGTGAGATTGCACATAGGTCGTTCATTTGCTGTCACACGTGCGTTAGTAGTCTATGTTAAATTGATCAATTTTGTGTGCGATCCTTTAGATCATGTGTTCTGTGACGTATGCATTGGGCACCTTTTTTTTTTTTTTAATTTATTGACTTGCCAAGCGTGTGTAATGTGTAGGGATGCGTTTTTACTATGTCATCTGCCGTTCAGCTCTGCTACATGGCCGCTAACAGCAGACACAGACAGCCATGTAGCAGAGCTGAATGGCAGATGACAGCAGACACAGACAGAGCCGCACTGTCAGAATGAACTCGGGTGAACTTCACCCGACTTCACGGTCATGCTGCGGCTCTGTCTGTGTCGCGCCCTGATTAGCGGTCACCTGTGAAGGACTCACCGGTGACCGCTAATCTCCTAAATTACTGAAGTTAGCAGCCCTCTCTCATACTCACCAATCCCCGATCCCCGGCGCTGCACGGCATTCACACTGCTACGGCGGCTTTTACTGTTTTGAAAAAGCCGGCCGCCCATTAAACAATCTCGTATTCCCTGCTTTCCCCGCCCACCGGCGCCTATGATTGGTTACAGTGAGACACGCCCCACGCTGAGTGACAGGTGTCACACTGCACCCAATCACAGCAGCCGGTGGGCGTGTCTATACTGTGTAGTGAAATAAATAATTAAAAAAAACGGCGTGCGGCCCCCCCCCAATTTTAAAACCAGCCAGATAAACCCATACGGCTGAAGGCTGGTATTCTCAGGATGGGGAGCTCCACGTTATGGGGAGCCCCCCAGCCTAACAATATCAGCCAACAGCCGCCCAGAATTGTCGCATACATTATATGCGACAGTTCTGGGACTGTACCCGGCTCTTCCCGATTTGCCCTGGTGCGTTGGCAAATCGGGGTAATAAGGAGTTATTGGCAGCCCATAGCTGACAATAAGTCCTAGATTAATCATGTCAGGCGTCTATGAGACACCTTCCATGATTAATCTGTAAATTACAGTAAATAAACACACACACACCCGAAAAAAATCCTTTATTAGAAATAAAAAACACAAACATATACCCTGGTTCACCACTTTAATCAGCCCCAAAAAGCCCTCCATGTCCGGCGTAATCCAGGATGCTCCAGCGTCGCTTCCAGCGCTGCTGCATGGAGGTGACCGGAGCTGCAGCAGACACAGCCGCTCCGGTCACCTCCACACAGGTAATGAAGACAGCCGTGTGATCAGCTGAGCTGTCACTGAGGTTACCCGCTGTCACTGGATCCAGCGGTGGCCGCGGGTAACCTCAGTGACAGCTCAGCTGATCGCGCTACTCACCTCAGTTGCTGCGTGGAGGTGATAGGAGCGGCGGTGAGTAGCGCGATCAGCTGCTGTCACTGAGGTTACCCACGGCCACCGCTGGATCCAGTGACAGCGGGTAACCTCACTGACAGCTCAGCTGATCGCACGGCTGTCTTCATTAGCTGCGTGGAGGTGACCGGAGCGGCTGTGTCTGCTGCAGCTCCGGTCACCTCCATGCAGCAGCGCTGGAAGCGACGCTGGAGCATCCTGGATTACGCCGGACATGGAGGGCTTTTTGGGGCTGATTAAAGTGGTGAACCAGGATATATGTTTGTGGTTTTTTTTTTCTAATAAATGATTTTTTCGGGTGTGTGTGTGTTTATTTACTGTAATTTACAGATTAATCATGGAAGGAATCTCATAGACGCCTGACATGATTAATCTAGGATTTAGTGGCAGCTATGGGCTGCCAATAACTCCTTATTACCCCGATTTGCCAACGCACCAGGGCAAATCGGGAAGAGCCGGGTACAGTCCCAGAACTGTCGCATATAATGTATGCGGCAATTCTGGGCGGCTGTTGGCTGATATTGTTAGGCTGGGGGGCTCCCCATAATGTGGAGCTCCCCATCCTGAGAATACCAGCCTTCAGCCGTATGGCTTTATCTGGCTGGTTTTAAAATTGGGGGAAACCGCACGCCGTTTTTTTTAATTATTTAATTATTTATTTCACTGCGCAGTATAGACACGCCCACCGGCTGCTGTGATTGGGTGCAGTGTGACACCTGTCACTCAGCGTGGGGGCGTGTCTCACTGTAACCAATCATAGGCGCCGGTGGGCGGGGAAAGCAGGGAATACGAGATTGTTTAATGGGCGGCCGGCTTTTTCAAAACAGTAAAAGCCGCCGGAGCAGTGTGATTGCCGTGCAGCGCCGGGGATCGGGGATCGGTGAGTATATGAGAGAGGGGGATAGACTGACATGGACAGAGAGTGAGGGACAGAGATAGTGACCGACTGACAGAGATTAGTGAATGACAGACATTGTGAGGCGCTTCAGAACGCAGCTTTTCAGCTGCGCTCTGAAGCGGACCTTTTTTAAGCTGCGGTGCAGAGCGCACACCTGCGTACATAGCATCAGACACCAAAATCGTATGAGGGATGTCACACGTTACAATTGACTAGGTTCCTGCAACAAAACGCTCAATTCTAGAGAAAGATACGATGTGTTTGCGATCAACGGTTTTGCGTTCAATCCTGATCGCACGTAGCTGTCACACGCAGATACCTCACAAACGATGCCGGATGTGCGTCACTTACAACTTGACCCCAACGACGGATTGTGAGATATATTGAAGCGTGTGTAGCGGGCTTAAAGGCCCCGTTAGACGCAACGACGTATCTAACGATATATTGCCGGGGTCATAAATTCCGTGACGACATCCGGAATCGTTAGCAACGTTGTTGCGTGTGACACCAACAAATGGCCATTAACAATGGAAAATACTCACCAAATCACCATCGTTGACACGTCGTTCATTTTCAAAAAATCGTTGGTTGTTGAGGACGCGGGCTGTTCGTCGTTCCTGCGGCAGAACACAGGAACGATAAACAACACCGTACCTGCGGCCACCCACAATGAGGAAGAAAGGAGCTGGGCGGGATGTTCCATCAGCTCATCTCCGCCCCTCCGCTTCTATTGGGCGGCCGCTTAGTGACGCCGCTGTGACGCCAAACAAACCTCCCCCTTAGAAAGGAGGCGGTTCGCCGGCCACAGTGACGTCGCTAGGCAGGTAAGTCCGTGTGACGGGTCCTAACGATGTTCTGCGCCACGGGCAGCAATTTGCCCGTGACGCACAACCGACGGGGATGGGGGCAGCTGCGTGTAAAGCCCCCTTCAGATTTATTTTGTACATCAGACTAAGCCACAAAAGTCTATGGGCATCCATAAAAAGCAGTGGACATAATTTTTACTTTATTGTTCCATCCGGGTTTCAACTGTTATTCATTGATCCATTGTCAACGGCCATATGTAGACTGTCTACCTCTTTCAGGTTTAAAAACAGATGTAACATGGAGGCAAAATAGATGACACTTGAGAGAAAAATAGTCACTCTTAGGCCCCCTTCACATGCACGTGAAAAAACGGACCGTTTTTTCACGGACATATTAAAGGGGTGGTTTGCTCCCCATGTGCCGTGTTTGTGGCACATGTGTGTTCTCCGTGTGTTATACATAATAACACACAGAGAACGAAAAGTCTCGCCTTAACTGATTTTTCCGGAGCTGTCTGTGGTGCTGAATGACAGTGTCTGGCACAGGCCACGCCTCGCTGACGCTGCTTCCGGCCCCTAGTGAAGAAGATGCGTTGTTCAAATTCACTGGGGGTTGGATGCAGGTGACAGCCACGGCAGAGACTGCAGGGCTGGTGGAGGTGAGTATGTGTTTTTTTTATTTTTACAATGACACGTGTGTTTCTCCGGCGCATGTCACGTGGGACCGCATCCACACTACATCCGTGTGGTACATGTGCGAGCCGCGTGACACCTGTGCTGGTGGAGAAATAATGGACATGCCACCGTATGGAGACACGGGCTCACGTCTGCTTTACACGGAGGCACGGGCCAATGGCTAAACACATGCATGCTCATAAACCCATTAATTTTAATGGGTATACGTGTGCCCGTGTCTCCGGTACATGCAGGAACGGACCTAGCACGTACTGGAGGCATGTGCGTGTGAAGGGGGCCTTACATGGATGTAGGTATGGACATGGATGTGTAATTGTAACCTTAAAGTCACAGGACACAGGACATTCCGAACCAGCTCTATTATATGGGCAGATAATTCACTGGGAATTTAAAAATCATAAGTAATTGCCTTTTAATGAGCTAATTTGTAATAATATAAGACCAATTACTACAACTAAACAAAAATCCATATCCTCTAACCAAACGCATAACTAGAAACTTCTGGACCTTAATATAAATTTATATCAGAGCTTCCGTCTACCACATCCCATTAATAATATTAGTGTCTTTTTACACAAATGAGATACCCGAGCCTAGGTAAGATTACCACCTCAATTCATTTCTTTGATGCAAATCCAGTGTTTCCTACCATGCTCTGGGGTCTTCCCTCACCAGAACATAATAAATGTTGGCGAAAAACTAAAAAACTATTCTCAAATTACCACTCACCTGATCCCCACCATAGCCCTTCCCTCATTTGGTCCTTCATCATGACCCCTGCTCAAGCCTCTTTTTTACTTCTCCATGGCTCATGACATCCTCGTCTTCCATCTTCACTCCATGGTGGGGTTGGCATCTGAGGTCATGAAGAATGTTGTGATTTCACAATATATGTCACATGTGGCCCAGTCAGTGCACTACTCAGAAGTTCCGGCACAGAGCTTAGATGGAGGAAAAGAATGTCACTTGCTGTGAAGTAGAATGGGTTGAAGGGAGATGCAGTAGGGACTGGAAAAGAAGGTTCACTGATAAGACCAGCTAGTGATGTTGAATTATTGTCACGCTTGCCGGGTGTAACAAGTGTGGCGAGGTACGTTCAGACCTACATGCATCTGAAGCACAACAAAAAACACACAAAAAGTCCAGCAGAGATAATCTCCTGAAGCTAGAACAAACATTGCAGGTAAACAACAAAACAGATCTTGTTATAGAAGCATTGCTAAATTCTGTGTGTTAACTCCTACAACATGCTGTTTTCAGATTACATAGAAAAAAATCTGCTGACAGATTACTTGTCTGAACTATTCCTTACAATCCTGTTGTGGGATCTAGAACCTCTTTGCATTCATTCAAATGGAAGATGCAGTCAGGCAAAAAAGAAAGAATTAAAGAATTAACAAAATAGGTTCTATTTATTTAAAAATAAAATTATATATTTTCAATAGTTGGGTCGCAGCTCTAATATATGATAAACCTCAATATATTTGTTACGTCACCACTGCCGTCCGCTCCAGTGACTTCTGCTCCGATCGCCAGGCGACGCCATGTTCCCGCCGTGGATGGTGCTGGTGATGGGAGAGGAGTCGATGCCAGCGGCACCGGTGGGCTCAGGCTCCGATCATCTCTAGGCTGGGTTATCTTGGGATCTGCAGTACCACTGGCTGACTGTGGGTGGCGTGTGTCTTCCAGCTGCAGTTGCCAGTGTTCAGCTACAGCCAATGGGAAGACACCACATCCTTCTTAGTTCCCCTCCCGTCTGCTGACCTCTGCCAGAGATAGTTCTGATTTCCTGGCTCCTGATCCGCTCTATTATGTTTTGTGATTCCTGTGTGCTGACTTCTGCGTGTTTCCTGACTACCCTCCTGCCTGCTGTTTTTGTACTTCGCTGCCCGATCCGGATTTGACCTCTGCTACGTTTTCTGATTACGTCCTTGTCTGCCGATTCTGTTCGTGTTCTGCTATTCCTGGTTTGACCCTGCCTGACGACTACTCTCATCGGACTGCAGCCTTCCACAGGTAGTGATCTCCAGGGCCTAGTGTAATTCCAAATCCCTGTATAGGGGTTAAAGAGTTTCAGGGTTCTGGGGGTTCTGGGGGTCCTGCTTGGTGAGTGGCTTCCCTCTAGTCTGTCCATTACATCCCACCAGAGTCTGTTGATCCAGGCAGGCGTTACTCTATTACCCCGATCAACTCGAATGTTACACCTTCTTAGAGATGACTTAATCTGTCATCCTATATGCCATTTTTAATATTTATTTATTAATATTTTAATATTACTTTATTAGTCATTTAATATGGATAATAATGAAAGTTAATTTTTAATGATCCTTAGTTAGGGTACCTCTAATTGCCTTTCGGGAAAAATGTGTTTAATGTCATTGACAGCTCAGACATAATCAAGAGAAGTTGCAATACCAGATAATACCTATGGAGAAGAGTTGTGCTGTTTCTAGAAAAGCCAAGCCCCCCCCCCCCCGCCAAAAAAAAATAATTTATGCCATGAATTTGCATGAATAATAGTGTTAATTATGATACACAATAATTTTATTCCTTTATGTATACAATTTAGCATTTTGGATTAATCTGGACTGTTATATTATTGACTTTCTTCCATTTTTTTTCTTCTTCCTTTAGTCGTTACACGGTTCTTTCATGTATTTTTGGAAGCAAGGATTAAAGAACAGGATGGCATAGTTATCTGAGATTTGAATATGACAGGCGATGTACACAGTCACCTATCTGCAACTCACACACATGTTCTATCCATTATCACCGGTGACAAAGCTTTGGGAAAGACAGATAGGGGTCATCGGGGTGTTTTCTTTTGCCACCAGATTGTATTTGATGCTGTCAGCTGTATACTTTTTATATTCTAAAGATAGTAATTCTGAAGGCAACCTGTCTCCCTATGATCTTCTCAACTCCGCGCGCAGATAAGGATGACGGCTGTGCGGTGCGCATCGGAATGAGACACCTGCCAAGTCGTTGTGTTTTACCCTTTGTCTTCTGTCACGTTCCTCGGTAAGTAATTACACGTATCATTTGCATAAACACGCAAAACTGTTTTGTAGACCTTCGTTCACATTGATGCAATAATGAAAGGCAAAACAGAGAAAATTACTAAACAAGGATATTTAGAGCCCACTATTTTTAGTGGTAATTATGTCTGGGAACATAACCAATAAATGGTATTTCTGTACATTTGTTCTTTCATAAAAACAAGAAAATATGGAAGCTCTTATTCGTGATACACTATTCATCAAATGCAACCACTGGTAAAGAAAGGAAAAGAGGAGAGATCAGACAATAAGGTTGGGTAGAATTGAATTGTACAAGAATTTTACAAAAATCCACCATTTTTCTGAACCATAATGGTCAATTAAACACATTTTCATTTTATAAGACGCACTGGATTATAAGACGCACCCCAAATATAGAGGAGGAAAACAGGAAAAAATAATTTGTAATGTTAAAATGAGGGTCCGTCTTATAATCCTAGTGTGTCTTATAATATCTTACGGGGGGGAGCGGCAGTGGTGGAGTGTCTCAGTTAAGTTGCAGGAGGCAGGATAGGCAATGCTGCAGGCTCAGAGGAGTGGGTATTGCAGCTCAGGAGGGTCAGCAATAATGTATGCTTGGGGGTGTAGCGGTGGACGCCTTTGAATCCCCTGGATATGGCTTACTGGGGTGACGGTGGGGGAGCGGGGTCATAGGAGGCAGGGTCACAGGATGCGCTCGAGGGTGTGGTGCGGGCACCATTGATCTGGGGGTGGGCTGCATGGGTGTCACAGGAGGGGGTGTCTCAGCAGGAGGTGCATTGAGCTGACTGCAGGTTCCATTGAATCACCCTCGGTTGATGCAAATAACTTCAAGAAAATGGCTGCGGAGGCGGCACCTGCGCAGATAGAACTCTGCAGCCATTTTCTTGAAGTTCATTGCGTCCATCTGCGCAAGCGCTACCTCCGCAGCCATTTTCTTGACGTTTTTGCGTCAACCACCGGTGATTCAGCTCAATGCACCCACCGCCGAGACACCCCATCCTGTGACACCCTCAGAGCCCACCCGAAGATGAATGGCGCCCATCTGCAGATCAATGGCGCCCATCCGCAGATAAATGGCACCCGCCCACAGATCAATGTTGCCCACCACGACACCCCAGAGCGCGTCCTGTGACCCTGTCTCCTATGACCCCGCTGCACCACTGCCGCCCCGGTAAACCATATCCATTTTGTAAGACGCATCCCCATTTTACCCCCAGTTTTGGTAGTTAAAAAACTGAAAAAATCCTTATACAAGCTCAACATTTCCACTACTTACTGTCACTCAATTGGCCCTTGCCACAGTATTTGATCCCATTTTGCAACACTGGGAATCCTGTCGTGAGACCCCAGAGTGTAATAAAGAATAATGAACTTGTAGGGAATAACTTCTCTATAAATCAAATTTTCTGAGAAAAAGCACACAAACATGCAAATTTAGATTTTGACTGATCCTCTTAATTTCTTTAAAAAAAATGTTAACAGAAAAATCACAAAACTCCTGTGACTTTTAAAGCAAAAGGACCATGCACTCTATAGAGTAGAGTTATAAAAAAATTGATTAATACACTTGGCTGCTTTCCGAACTCCCACAGCAATGAATGCAGAGAGCCGGCCCATGCGCAAAAACACTAACACATTTCCATTCACCAGTAGAAATGAGTGAACCCGAACTTTGAAGTTCAGGCTTTGTACCGAACATGGACTTTTTAAAAAAGTTAGTATCCGAGTTCCCGGTTCGGGTGTTGTATTTATGCTAACCATTTGATCAAGTGGTTAGCTTAAGCAAAAGGACCATGGACTCTATAGAGTAGAGTTATAAGAGATTTGAATCATACTTTTGGCTGCATTCGAAAATCCCATAGCAATTAATTGAGAGAGCCGGCGCATGTGCAAACACCAACTCTTTTCCATTCACCAGTAGAGATGAGTAAACCCAAATTTTAAAGTTCGGGGTTTGTACCAAACATGGACTTTTAAAAAAAAATCAGTGTCGGAGTTTGGAGTTCAGGCACATATGCTAACCACTCAATTGAGCATCGGGGTGCTCAGGTATAATCCATGCTTCCCCTCACTTGCAGTCTCTTAATGACTATCACTTGGGGTAAAAAAAATGTTTTCAGATGTGGTATGCTCCAAAAAAATATAAAATTCTGTCCTCTCTCCCCTTAAAATGCTTTGTTTATGGCTTGATGTATGTGGACGGACAGTCGAAATGCCCAATCATTGACTGCTATTGGGGTTCAGGTCATCCGGGTCGTGAACTGAATTTTATCTAAAGTGTGGCTGAACCCGGCAAACCTGAACTTTTCCGGGTCCACTCATCTCTATTCAGCAGTAGTAAGACGACATCTATAATGTAGGGTTGGAGGATCCAAGTTCTGGAGATAGATGGTGGACACCGCGTCATACCCAGCTACGTCGCTCGCCATGCTACTATACTTTCTGAGAACCCTCTGCATGCACACTGATGAAGGTCTTTTGACCGAAATGTCTGTGCTTTTGCTGGTCCTACAAATTCTTCACAATAAAAATCACTATTCACATTGATCTTGTGTGCCAAGTTTCTACATCTACTTGAGACGATTTTGGACCTTACTCATACACCACCCCAGAAATGCCGTGTGTATCAACTCACCAAGTTCGGAAGATAAGCACAGGTTCCAGAGATGGACCACATATATCAGACAAATATGGCAAATGCAATTAATGTTTCCTGTATGGAATATCTTCACAGAGCAATTAAAAATTCTGAGTGCTCTACAGAGCTCTATGGAGATTTTGATGCAGTGTTTTGCCTAATATCATCTTTTGTTTTGTCTAGTTCTGAAATATAACCTGTCAAGAGGCAGAATTAATCACATCTTGGCTGCAATTGTGAAATAATATACTTTAAAGATCCAGCTGGGAACAATAGCTGGAGACAAGACTAGTTCACTTTCCACTCTTCCCAGCGCTGCTAAAGGTAACTAACAGGTCTCTCATTATGGGAGAGACCTGTCAATCACATAGAGCGCAGCTGAGAGAAGCCAGCCTAGGGCAAAGCTGTGCTAGTTTTCTTTTCAGCTATGGTCCCCAGCAGGATCTTTAATGTATACTTTCTTGGAAACACCTGAGCATTTCAGAGAAATATAAAACCTGCAATTGCCTGGGTCTAGGACTTCCATCTCTGATGAAGTACTACATAATTCTGCGCATGCTTGTTGTGACTAGAGATGAGCCAACCTCCCAAGGTTCTGTTAGGTTCGTGTTTGTCAAATTTACCTCTGTTCGCCAAACAATTTGACGAACAGTTCAATGCACATTTCCGATCATCATTGAGTTCTTTAGTAAGAGCTAAGGGGGCTGTATAAGAAAAAAAAAAAGGAATAAAGCAGGAGAGTTACACTTACTGAACTTCCCCCGTGGCTGTAACACTATTTTCTGGTCCACTCATTAAAGCTCATACATATTCACTGCTTCCCCCGCCCACAGGCAGTCCTGGCATCTGTGATTGGTTGCAGTCAGACAGCGCCCTAAGTGCTTGGAATCACACACGCTGTCTGCTTCCTTATAGTGGTGTAAAAATAAATTTAAAAATGATGTAGGGTCTCCCCATATTGTGATACCCAGCACAGATAAAGCAGACGGCTCCAGCCTCCAGCCATGCACGTTATCTTGGCTGTGTATCAAAATACAAGGGACCATGCGGCTTTTTAAAATTATTTAAATAAATAATTTTAAAAAAATGACATGCGATCCCCTCAATTTTAATACCCAGCCATGATAAAACCAACAGCTGGGGGCTGATATTTTCAGCCTGGGAAGGCCCATGGTTATTGCCCCCCCCAGCCTAAAAATAGCAGCCTGCAGGTGCCCAGAATTGTCACATTCATTAGATGCAACAATTATTAACCCACTAAACACCCAGGCCTGATGTAATCCACATAAGGTCTCATGACGATCCCGGCTCTGCTACATACTAAATTTGCAGTGAGCAGGCACAGTACAGCATGTGACCGCCCACTGTAGCTTCAGTCAGACACTGACTGAGTCGCAGCTGTGAGTGGGGACATCAATAAGTTTATCTGCGGTCACTGTTGGAAATTTCCATGGTACGTCACCTGTGACCGCAGGTAAACTGACCTCAGGTGAACTGAGTAAACGTAGTGACTTCACCTCAGACCTGCATCTCCTGGTAGAAAACAATATTTTTTTTCTGGCAAAAATCACATCAAAATGCAATCCAGTTTTAATGCAGTATTGATATGTTTTTTTGCCAGGAGATGCAGATTTGATGCAAGAATCTGATTTGGTCACAGGTGGCGTACCGTGGCAACCTCCAGCTGTGACGGCAGATAAACTTATTGACATTACCGCTCACAGCTATGGCTAACTTAGTGTTTGCCTGATGCCTCAGTGGGTGGTCACGTTCTGCACAGTGATCACGTGCTGCAACTTCAGTATGCAGCAAAGCTCAGATCGTCGTGGGACCTCATGTGGATTATGTTGTACCATATGTTGTTTTTTAAACTTATTTCAAATATTTTAACCACATGAGTCCCTCTTATGTTGATACACTGCCAAGGTAACACACACAATAGGGGCTGAAGCCTGTGGCCGTCTGCTTTATCTGCGCTGGGTATCAAGATATGGAAGATGCCAATTTTTTATTTATTTATTTTTATAATCCATTTGGGGACCCAGACAGCCGCTGTGAGGGCAACCAAAAATCAGTGACACTAGCCCGCTGGCAGTCTGACTGTAGCCAATCATAGACTCTGTCACACATGGTGCGCGGGGGAAGCAGTGACTATGAATGACAGCCGCGCGTGTAGAGGCTTGTAAGTAATCCCCTCATTACTTACCCTCATCAAAAACTTCTCCCCCTGCTCATCATACAGCACCACTATTCTAGCCAAAGTCATAATAACCTGGAAGAAAAGCATTAGCGTAACCGCGATGAGTTACCAAGCCAAGCTAAACATTGCCGATATTTTAGAAAGGTGCTAAGGTTTCCGAATAAGAATCCGAATGGGCAAGAATTGTGCCGAGTTTGAAATTGGAGAACCTTTTTTTTTAACAAGTTCTCTCATCTCAAGTTGGGACATGATGTCCTGACTCTTTGTGTACTTTTTCAGAACCTTCTTGGTCTCATCACAGCCCAAGTGGACGTCTGTGGATTTCAGTGTAAGAAGTGATGATCAGATAATACGATGAGCAGTGCGATGTGGATGATGTAAGGAGCAGAGGGGCCAGTGAGGTGAGCGGTGAGGTGAGTGTAGGTATTTTTAATTATTTTTTACATCGTTATTTTGCTTTGGGGTCTGAAGTGATGACATTATGATCATCAATGACTTGACCAATGACACCATTGATTGACTACAGGGTCATTCAAATGACAAGCCAAATGTCATCAATTCCAGTTAAGTATTAGTGCTGGAGCAGGGGTTGCATTAGGTCATAAATATATTTTTTTATTTTCATTTATAAAGGTGACTTCCATTTATTAACTTTTATAACAGATCAAAAAACGTTGTTTTTGTCTAATAAATACAACTTTATTATTTCTGTGGTATGGCTGACTGATTAATATTGCGTTGTATAAGAGATCCGAGTGAGTGATGACATAATAGTAGGGTAAGCAGAAGAAATATGACTCTGGGTCAAGAAAGCCTGATGCACAGAGTCGATGGGTACTGTATAGAGAGTTTTAAAGGGATTCTGTCACCAGGTTTTTGCTACCTCATCTCAGAGCAGCATAATGTAGGCAAAGAGATCCTAAATCCAACAATGTCTCATTTAGATTACTAGCTGTAGCCGTTCTGGCACAATCAAATATTTTAGTTTTAGCCTGTAGCAAAGCTTAAAAATCTGCCCCACCCACACATGGCTTTCAGTGTACATTTCTATAGACAGAAACTGCTATACACAGAGGGTGAGGAGTCGGGCTTGAGCTCACGGCATCCTTAGTCCACTAATAATAAAGCTATTGAAGCTTAAACTAAGAGTTGGACCAGAAATTAAAGAGTGGAAGTTGATATATAAAGTGGCACAAAGACTGATGTGGAGTGATGGAAGTGCTGCTGAGGATATTGCCAGCAATGTCAGCATGTATTGCTAATGTAAACTAATTGTTGCAAGTGGCAAATGATATCTATATCCAAGTCAAAATGTTTTCTTATATAAAACACTTGAAACCATCAAGCTAGCTACCTTATGTAGGATGGTGTAACCAACCAGCTCTTTGCCACCATGGAAGTAAAATTCATTAAGTGAATACAGTGAAACCCTACATAGTTGCACTACTCCTGAGATGAAAACCAAAACCACTCTGACACCAAAGGTCACTACTTCTAATGATAGTTAAAGGGACATACCACCCTACCTCTCTTTTTCTAAAGGGGTTCTGCTCCTACACAAGATAAAGTCAACCAACTAACCCCCTTGCATGCTTACTTCCAGAAACCTGTCCGCAGCTTGTGTGCGGTTTTGTAGATCTGGATCATTAAATAATCAGAACTTAACTATAATTTCAGACAAAACCCTTGGAGGAGAGCAGCCATGTTTTGTCTGCTTTTTCTGCTTGGTTCTTATAATAGAAGCACTCTTCTTTCACACGATATCAGTTCACATGTCTCCCCTTTGTTACTACTAATCAGAAACCAATGCATTTGTTTCAACTCTGTCTCTTAATTAACATTCTCCATGTTAACCACATGTAAGGTTTAAATTCATTATCTCCATCTCTTTCTGCGGAGTAGCCGGTTTCAATCGGGGTTAATTTGACCAAATCTGTGCGCCTACAAGATTAAAGCCAGTGTCGAAGAGGTCAAGTGCAGCATTTGCATAAAGCGTCGGCGCCAGGCGTCTTTGCATACGGCCTAAAGTTACTCTGTATCTATTACCTTATCTCGGAACGATGTGATCAGCATCTTTCTCATTCTTTAAACGTGAACATCCTTCAGCGCAAATTAGTTTTGATGAGTTGATCCTGCTTTGTTTCTGGGTCAAACGTTTTAATTGTGTCTTTGTTATTTTGAAATCTACAATTAGCCATTTGCCAGTGATATGTTATTAGCTATTAGCATGAGGCATTGCAGATCACAAGGAAAACAATGGTGCTCGGTTAGAGCTTGTACTGCATGGATTTTGATAGCTGCAGACCTGCAATCTAAGAGACACCCTAATGAGAAACAATCTGGAGATGATCGTAGATGTGTTATAGGTTAATTTACTAATTATTATATTTCCGCAAGCAGAATAGCAAACTATTGCAAACAGCTTGTACAAATAACCAGGGCATCCCTTAAAGGGATGGGCAAGCGTTGGGTGACAAGAAGATGACTACTGATGGGCAAATAGTAACTATTCATGTTTAGATAATGCTTAATGAATGCCGAGTACTATTCCAGTATTCGTTATGGAAAGAAAAATGCTCAGGTTCCCCAATGATTTGCATTAAGTTTGTTATTCATGACAAATACTGGAATAGAACTTTGAGAAACGTTACGAATAATCTGAACATGAATAGTTACTATTCGCCAATCTCTAAAGGTGACTACTAACCATTGTTCTTTGGCCAGGGTATTTACATGTGGGGCTATAATGTCAAACTGTTTTTTTTGCACAAGAAAAAGGAAAATCAGGCTCTCTGGAAATGGGATGTGAGATGAAGTGAGTGTTCTGGGCTGGAGTTCCCTAAGTATATTAGGGAGTTCCCTAAGTATATTAGAGCATGAAGCTAATGTGACATCTCCACTAGAGTCTGCTCCTGCGACTTCTGCTCCAGTCACCAGGCACCGCCATATTACCGATGAATGTGATGCTGGTGATAGGGTAGGTGTAGCTCTGGGAGGAGTAGCCTCCGCAAATACACCAAGCTTGGTATGGCTGGGACTCGCAGTACCACTGACTGACTGTGGTGGTATATGCCTTCAATCTGAAGTTATCAACTTCCACTCCAGCCAATTGGAATTCACCACACCCTTTTAATTTTTTTCAGTGGTCTCCTGTTCTTTGACAGTTGTAGCCTTGTATTTTGCTTGAGCTACACACTTGCTGTTTTGTCCCCTGTTTGACCTTGGCCTGTTATTCTGACGTTTTTCTTGTCTGCTGATTCTGCACCATGCCTGACATCTCGGTTTTGACCCCACCCTGTTTTTCTGACGTTCCTCCTGCCTGCCAATTCTGTACCTCACCTGACATCTTGGTTTTGACATTGGCCTGTTTTCTGGACATTCCTCCTGCCTTCTTATTTTGATACCTTGCTGATTTCCTGGTTTTGACCCTACCTGGCGACTATCCCCATCTCTGGACTGCAGCCTTTCCATAGGCAGCAATCTCCTGGACCTTGCTGTAAATCAAAATGCCTGTAAGGGTTTCAGGATACCTTGGAATCCTGCTTAGTGGGCGGCTAGCCCTAGTCAGTTCGGGTTAACCATTTTGTGTCTGTTTTCCTAGCCTGCCATTACAGCTAAAGTCTGGCCATTTTGGTAATACATCTCCTTTACAAGGAGAATAATACGCCAAACCGCAGGTGAGAAAGAATGACTTTCACGTACTGTACTGTATTGTTGAGCTGGGTGGTGGTGAAACAGGCAGGACTAGTAAGGACAGAAACAAATTAAGTGGAAAGAATAGAAATTGTTTATGTAGATAAGCTGTGTTGATGAAGAAATGAGCTAGAAGTTATGTGCCCATTATCTCATGTATATAGTTGTCATCAAATGGTGGTCTCATTCAGTGGACTAGTCAACATCTGATCTTGCCAGCCAAAAGTAACGGCCTACAAGGGTATCCCGCTCACAGCTTAAGTCCACACGCCCATCCAGGACCCCATCTTTAATGTAGCATGCCAGGGCGTAAAACAGCTACACCTCATCCATCACTATCACCCTGTGCCACGTTACACTCGACCCAAAGTTGAAACGTAGCACACGGCATCCTTTAAAATTGGAGATGTGGCGCCCCAGGACCTGGTCGCCACAACAGCATTGCCCTTCCAAAGGGTTAATGCTGAGCCTGGAGGTAATTGGGAGGTCCATTGGCCAGCAAGTTAACATCCAACGCAGTTCTCCCTCCAGCCAGCAGGGGGAGCTCTGAACCTGGAATTCCAGGGAGCATTCCTCAAGTCTGACCTGAGGGAGGAAGTAGCAGTCAGTCTGTAGAGAGAAGTGAGAGCGAGCAGACGCAGAGTGTGCTGTCCTGTGGATCTGGGGCCTGGAGCTGGAGCAGCTTGGCCCAGGGAAGCAGGAGTAGCAGAGAGGCAGAGAAGAGACTCGGACATCGGAGTCTGTGGCCACCAGGGCTTAAAATATTCCCTGGTAGCCGAATCCGAAGGGCAGGAGAGCTGCAAGCACCTGGCCCATAAACAGCCCGAAGGTACAGCTGCAGCATCAGGGCCCGGTGAGGACTCCAGCAGAGAAGCACCAGAGAGGGCCTGCGCAGCCTACCACAGAGGGAAAGGGACGGACCAGCAGTCCCAGCAGCAAGAGGGCCATTGCTAGATCCAGAGAGCAGGGTCCTATCGTAGTAAAGAAAAGAACAGGAGTAGGCCTCATACTCAGCTGGCCAGAAAGATTACCCCAAGTACTTCCAGGCCGACCGGATCCCCTTCACCACCTGTGACAGTCTCCCAGGACTGGACTGTTCTTAAAGTAAAAGAGGAGAAGGTAAAGAGACTGTTGTTTGTGACTGGTTCTTTCATTGCCTGTCGGCCCTGCACCGTGTTATCCACACAACACCATAGACTCTCACGAGCACTAACAGTGTCCCCGGGGCACCGCTCCACCTGTGGGGAGCAGTACCACCATTGCTGCCGTACCATCACCCCGGAGGCCTCACACAGCAGCGGCGGCTTAATAGCCGCAAACCACAGGTGGCGTCACGAAACAAATACTTTAATTGCTCCCAAGTCACCAGCCATATTTAAACTGACACCCACCAGGGCCACGGAGTCGGGCCCCGCCACCACTGACGATCCCCGGACTAGTCTGTCCCGGAACCGGGTGTCCCATAGCCCTGGGGTGGGCGAGTCAGAGACAGCTGACCCGCACAACAAAGGATGCACCAATGAAAGATCTTTATTGTAGTATCTCCAAACTACAACTCATTTCAGGGCTCCAGAGAAGCCCCTTTATCAAGTGGCAAAGACATGGTACAACAGTGAATCTCCAGAGTTTAACTACCTGAAAGGATTGGCAAAAGAAATTATGGAATTATGGAGATAACAGGATGAATAGACATGGTAAGAGATGTTTGTTGCTGCTGTATATATGTTGCTTACTTTTCCAAAGGGCCTTGAGCAGTAAAATCTGATAAGTTCCCACAAGAAATTACTCTACTGTCCTTCAGCATACCATGTAGCTAAACATGTAATAAAGGAAATAATAATGATTAACATTAGTTATTTATTTTGTAAACATTATATTGAGATAAACATTTTTATTACACAACATTTATAAATAAATTCAAGTTTGTTTAATGGAGAAATTATTGACATTGGCCAAAATAAAAAAAACATGCAATATGTAACGTCCATGTCAGCATCCCCGCACTGTCCTGCCCCTTCCTCCGACCGGGACGTCTGTCCTCTCACCTGTTTGGACCTCCTGCGGTGGCTGTCCATCCCTGCTCCATGCTGCTGCCTTCCAGAGCCTGTGTGCATGTCACAGGCTTCATGGTTCTGCCTGAAGAGCAGGCACAAGGCCATGCCCCTTATTTTAAAGGGTCAGCGCACCTTAACCCGGAAGTGCCTCTCAGGTCAGCTGAGAGACTGCAGGTATTTAAGGCACTTCCCCCTTAAGGGATGTGCCTGGGTAACAAGTTAGTAATGTTGCTAGTTGTTAAGTCCCTTAGGGCTGCTGCTTATATTTGTAGTGCTGTGCCAGTTTGCAGATCTGCCGCTGCCGCTACCATCCACTCCAGCCGGCTAACACGATACCCACCACTGTAAGTATCCATGCCGATCGTTACTGCCGTATCATCCTTCCACCCATCCATCCCAGACAGATCCACCACTCCGCCTGCTGTTGCCGCTTCTACCTAAAGACTGTACTGTGCCCATCGTGCCAGCTGCTGAGGTATTGCTGATCTCCTGGGGCTGCCCTTCCAGCTGCTTACCAGCGCTTGAATCTGCTGCCACCTCTGGTGGTAGTAGGGAAGACTCAGCAGCCGGTCCAGATTGCTCCCCCAGACAAGTGAACAGTACCTTTGGTCCAGTGGACCCACTAATAAAGTACTTGCCCCACAAGCATAACGCAGTATTACTGAGGGGTGTAGTCATTGACTATGCAGAGCTTGCACCTTGATTGCAGAGAATACCCAAAGCCCCTCTATCACATAAGTAGACACCAGTTTTATGACTAACAATGCTAAATGCCTGTTATAGATTTCTGTTTTGGACCTCAGTTACGCCTCTGTGTCAAGTGCCAAGATCCTGAAATCCGGCGACGTTTGCTCTGCAGCACAGTCTGTCCATTTTTGCTCTTTCAGATAGAACATGACTTATATAAATGTCTCGCTGCCATCATTTTCTGGATTTCCTGGGGACTATTATGAATGATGACACAATAAAAGGGAGAAGTAACACTTGTTGTTTTAAAGAGATAACACAGGAACATAAATCTTATTTCCATAGGCTATTAGGGCTGCGTATTGTCTTCACGGCGCTTCTGCACATACATTATTCACTAATAGCTAGGATATAGATGGTAAATCGTTCATAGTTTTAGGCTCAATGTCTCAGCAAGATGCTGTGAATTCAACATATACAGCTGTCATTTTCTGGATGATGACACTCTATATTGTTCATTCGACACAGCATATTTTTGTTTACACCTAAGGTGGTATTCAGTTATTCATAAACTCTCACTAGAAATGAATGCACAGATTCATAAGGTCATCAAATTAGTTACAAATTGTCCGTAAAAATTGGATACTATGGCATTCAAATTTTTCAGGTTTCAGAGATCACTTTTCTACATTCTTTATAGGGCTGAAAATAGGTTTAAAATAATAAATGATTCTTCTCCCTTTTCCTGCCACAGCAGCTCCCCAGCAAGTTACCCATTAAATTTTGGACTGGACCTCACTAGGTCATATTGGGCGCCACACATGAAATCTAGTCGAAAAATGAAAAGAGGACCAAAGAAGGGAAGACGGACAGGAAGAGGGTGCATGTCATGACTATAGCTGGACGCTGACGGGGTTAAGTCTTGTGGGAGGGGTCTACTCAGCTGTACCTTGTTCCGTGGCTTATATCGCTTTATCTTGGTTTGGATTCCTCTGGAATGCCACCAGTAATAGTTTATGCTCTGCAGTGTGCAAAACTGTTTTTTGTGAGTTAGCCCTGATCCGTCCCGCTACCCAGCTTTCCTCTCCCTGACCTCCATTTCCCTTGCACTGTTTGTCCACCCTGTCTACCTGACCCTGGTCCCGTTCTGTGTCTCGTTCTCCTCCCCCTCCTTGTACTTACTTGCTCTCCCAGCCTCTGACCTCGGTAACGTTTCCAAACTTTGGCATGGTTTTTGACATGACTTTTCGGCACCTAACCCTTTTTGCTTCCACCTGTTTACGGCTTGCTGTATTGACGTGACATCCCGCTTTAGACTTAGGCTTGCTGACTACTCTTTCTGGTGCTTCTGCCCTCTTGTGGGCTTTTGTCTAACTGCCCTTTGGAGTTCCATCTCCATACAGCTGCTGCGCCCCCTGGTAGAAGCCTGACAGTGAGCAAAGGACAGATGTGTATAATTTTTTTAAGTATTTTTAACCTCTTAATGGACCTCCATTTAGACTTTAGAGCATAATAAACATTCTTATAGGACAGATTTGATTTGGATCAAATTGTATTCAGTTATAATTGAATCTGCCGGTCAAGTTAAGGAACATTTGTTCTCTGGTAGATGGGGAATAATTTTTTGGTGCATGTTCCTCCACTAGGACACTCACCAATCATGCGAATAGAGGAATTGTACCTCCTAGTTATCTACTGGCTACAATATCATTGCCACGAACAATTGCATAGAGCAGTCAGTCCATTCTAAGGATATGAGACTGTGGAAGAGAGCTGAAATCAGAGTTGTGCTCAGCCCTTGTATTTTCTGTGCCATAGATTTAGAGTGAAAGAGACGTGTTCATGCACAGTCTATTATTATCTAGTGTATAGTAGATGGTAGATTGCCGAATGCAATGCCGCTTCCAGTTATCTTTGTATTGCTCTGCTATAGATTTAGATTGGATCTATCAATTATCAACTATGTAGTGTATAGGTGATGATTTATGTATATTGGAAAATTCTCGGGGTATAGCCTTCTCAGCCATAATTTCTTTTTCTCTGTACAGTATAACGAAAATCTATAAAAAAAAATATTATATTCTTGATGGATCAATTCCTGGTGTTATTTAGAATCTCTGCTTGCTCTCATTTAATAGGAATCATCCTTTTTTTAAAAAAAAATAAATCATTTAGAAAACTCAGTCTGGTTAATAAAGTATCTTTCTCTATGGTTTTAAGTTTAAAATTATGGAACAGACAAACGCGAGGTTAATAAAGCCTAATTGGGATGGGTCATGTTCACATATATAGATATACAGCATGTGAAATGAGTATTGAACAAGCCACCGCTTTTCTAATTAAATACATTTCTAAAGGTTGCTATTGACATGATTATCTTACAAGAAATCGGTAACAACTCATCCAATACACACAAGCAAATAAATCAAACCATAGATGTCAATAAATTTAGTAATATGTAATAATGAGAAATGACACAAGGGAAAAAACATTGAACACATGAAGAAATGTAAAGCTCTGAAACCATCTGAAATCTATAAGTAATTGGAATGCAATCCTGCCACTTAGTGAAAAATATTAGCCATTATAACCTATAGAAGTGTTGCATTACCAAGGTGCCACACAAAAAACATCTCATGATGGGTAAAACCAGTGAGCTGTCTCAAGACCGTCACATCCTTATTGTTGCAAAACATACTGATGACATTGGTTACAGAAGATTTTCTAAACTAAGAAAGGTTCCAGTGAGCACTATTGGGGCCATAATTCGGAAGTGGAAAAAACATAATTTCACCATAATCCAGCAACAACTAGGTGCTCCCTGCAAGTTTTCAGATAGAGGAGTGACAAGAATTATCAGAAGAGTTGTCCAAGAGCCACCTGTGGAGAGCTAAAGAAGTCTGAAATCAGCAGGTACAATTGTTTCACAGAGAACAATAAGTAATACACTCAACCTCCATGACCTGTATGCACGCTCATCAGGCAAGACTCCATTGCTGAACAAAATGCATGTTTAAGAGTGTTTAAAGTTTGGTCAACACCATTCATACAAGCCTTTGAAGTACTGGGAGGATATAGCCTGGTCAGATGAGACCAAAAACAAACTCTTTAGAGACCATAATAAACACCATGTTTGGAGACCAAAAGGCAATTCACCCAAAAAACACCATACAACAGTGGAGTGTAGAGGTGGGAACATCATAGTGTGGGGTTGTTTTGCAGCATACAGCACTGGCAAAGTTCATATACAGTAATTGAAGGAAGGATGAATGGACAAATTACTGAGACATTATTGATACAAATCTGCTACCATCTACCAGGATGATGAAGATGAAGCGAGTATAGACATTTCAGCAAGACGATGATCCCACACACAGCCAAGGAAACTCTCAATTGGTTTCAGAGAAAGAAAATAAAGCTGCTAGAATGGCCGAGCCAATCACTGGACCTGAATCTAATAGAAAATTAATGGAACAAACTAAAGCTCAGAATTCATAGAAGGAATCCTCGGGACATTCAGGATGTGAAAAGTGTTTGTGTGAAAGAATGGAAATGCAGCAGGGACTAAAACTTAACTTTTACTAGTAGCTAGATAAAATCAATGATAATAATAATAATAATAATAAAGTGCTTGTGCATAAATTGTGCAAACAACAACAACAAAGTGCCACATGGCAGCGCATAGTGCCCCGTGAATGAACTTCCGCCCTGACAAGGGCAGCACCCAAATGAGATGTCTGCCCCGCAACCAATGGCCACCATTTGCCCAGCACACATAGGTCCATCACCTTTTTGGCCTGTGCTGATCCCTGCCACTGCAGGTCGATCTCTCCCAATTTTTTCCTCCGTCTCCCCTGAGGAACTCTCATTACTGAGAGGGAAACGCGTCGGGAGGAACTATTTGTTTTTTGGTTGCGGGGCAGACATCTCATTTGGGTGCTGCCCTTGTCAGGGCGGAAGTTCATTCACGGGGCACGACAGGGTTTGTAGTATACCTGTCCACCTGATCCTTCCGGCCTGTGACCTCTTACCTTGGGACCGATGTGCAGTCCAGCCCATGGATGAAGCTTGGGTGAGATCAAGCCTATACGCTGCCATGTGGCACTTTGTTGTTGTTGTTTGCACAATTTATGCACAAGCACTTTATTATTATTATTATTATCATTTATTTTATCTAGCTACTACTAAAAGTTAAGTTTTAGTCCCTGCTGCATTTCTGTTACTTTTTGGACTATTGGGCTTTACATTTTCTGCTTAGCAGACCTGCTATTATACTTCTTGTGAAAGAATGGGCCAAAATCAAACCTAAGCAATGCATACTAATAATTTCTACATACAACAGGCGTATTAAAGCGGTCATCGTCAACAAAGGCTTTTCAGTAAGCATAGTCAATACGTTTTAGCTGTGTCATTTCTCTTTATTACACATAACTTAATTTGTGGACAACTATGGTTTGATTTCTTTGTCTGTGTGGATTGGATTTGTTGTTACTGACATCTGGTGAGAAATTCATGTCAATAGCAGCTTTAGAAATATATTTACTCAGAAAATTTGTGACATTTAATACTTATTTGACATACTAAATATAACATAGGCGCAAATTACCAAAGACGCAAACCATGGAACCATTATAGCATGCTTTTGGAGAAGTGATCAAGTCCTGCTTGATTTTGCCTCTTTTGTTACTAGATGGCAGAAGCCTTTGTAAATTTTCTTGGAGAACTAGATTGTTAGCTGGCCAGTTGGAGATAATTGACTTAAGCGGGCTTTACACGCAACAACATCGCTAACGAGATGTCGTTGGAGTCACGGAATTCGTGACGCACATCCGGCCTCGTTAGTGACGTTACTGCGTGTGAAACGCAGGAACGACCGTTAATGATCAAAATTACTTGCCTAATTGTTGATCGTTGACGCGTCGCTCCTTTCCCGATTATCTTTGCTGTTGCAGGATACAGGTTGTTCGTCATTCCTGCGGCGGCACACATCGCTATGTGTGACACTGCAGGAACGAGGAACATCACCGTACCTGCGGCCGCCCGCAATGAGGAATGGAGGAGGTGGGTGGGATGTTCGGACCGCTCATCTCCACCCCTCTGCTTCTATTGGGCGGCCGCTTAGTGACACCGCTGTGACGCCGAACGAACCACCCCCTTAGAAAGGAGGTGGTTCGCCAGCCACAGCAACGTCGCTAGGCAGGTATGTGTGACAGTCAAACAAGAGCACTAGGAGTTTTAGTGCAAATAAGAATTTTATTAAATTATTAATAAATAGTACAGGGTAAATATAGGACATTCAAAGCACAAGATGAGGGAATAAACACTTGGGTCCCATGGACCACCTTTGTACAGATAAAAGTCAGTATGGTGGGGTTTATAGTAAAAAAGTCACCAATAAAGTTACAATTAGGGAAGCAAAATGTAAAATACAGAGACTAACTCATATGGAACAAACCCATAAATAGTAAACATGGGCTAGTTAGACTGTAATAAAATGCCAACAGAGATGAAGCGTTGTAGTTAGGCCATATACAAAATGGGTTGTAAAGTACTGTTGAGCGCTTACCTAATGCAAGGGTGGTGCAGGGGAGCCAGTCCTGAGGGGGACCTCCGACGGCCGTTTCGCGGTAATATACCGCTTGCATTAGGTAAGCGCTCAACAGTACTTTACGTAGTAAACAAGACAGGCGGGAGGGCACCAAAGATAATAAAAAAATAACTAAAGATGGGATCACAACCACTAGCACATTCAAGGCAAACAATTAGATACACAAGAGAAAAAGAAAATGTGCAACAAGTGGGATCACCAGAAATGACCATGTAATATCAATTTATTAATCAAAAAGGACATACAAACACACAGATGTTCATTAAAAACAATTAAAAAAGCAAAAAGCTTGTACATACATTTGGTGCCAATAATATAAGCCACCAAAATACACCCCACCCTGTCAGCAAGCCAAAGAGAAACCCCACATGATAAGTCAGAGTAAGTGTGATAGCCAAAAAACCTTGTTCAATTAATGACAGGCAGTGAGCACGGCATACTAAATGAAACAATAGCAAGCAGAAGGACAATTGCTGCATACAAATACCTCAAAGCCGCATGAAAGTAATCTGCCCTGAAAACAAAGGTCTGGAACAAGTATAAGGCAAATCACATACCCAGGGGTCCTACACGGGGTAAATGGCAGAGCAAATATCATGAGAAGGGTGGGGTGGAAACCCCACGCGTATCGCTACAAGGAGTTGTAGCTTCCTCAGGGGAAAGTGAGGCACACTATGGTAGGTATGTCTTAAATAGCCATTATAATCAAAGAAGATTGCTTACCAGCATGGGCAAGGAGGAGGAGGGAGAGGTCGCTATGCAACCTAAAGATGCCGATGGGCGCCGCCATTGTGAGTCATGTGATTAAATCATGTGATCCCTTTTTTTTTTTTTACAGGCAAACGTCACAGCCCAAACGCAAACTCCTGTGCAAGGTCGCTATGCAACCTGAAGACGCCGATGGGCGCCGCCATTGTAAATCATGTGATCAAATCATGTGGTCCCTTTTTGCAGGCAAACGTCACAGCCCGAACGCAAGCGCAGTAATATCAGCGCCACAAGCACGATTAACAAACCCTTGGTATAGTAAAATAGGTATACAAAAGACATATGTATTGTACACTATGCCTGCGAAACAGGTAGTGCATATGTGCTAGATAAGTAACGCAAGTCACTTTGTACATACGGAAATCCACGTAAGTCTGCGCATGCGCAGTATCAGTAAGAGATCCCCGAAGGGACATTTCAAGTGCAGGGATGAAAAAACCTGACAGCACAGTGGTAATATTTAAGTTATCACTATGGGATCATTGAGTATCAATCCATCATATGGGTACCTGTGTTATGCACACACAATGCTGATATGTCACGCACCGACACTTATGGCCTGCATCACATTCCATATGACACCATGCCAAAAACAGTGCTACTCATCGCGCATGCGCCGAGATATCAGCAATGTCCCATCTGAAAACAGAGAAATGATCTCAGTGGGCAGCACAGCCCACTAAGGCCAGTATAACTAAATAGCAAGAACTCAAGCACTCACAATCTGTGCGCACAGAACCACACGCATACATCCAATAAAAATTGAATATAGATACTGCTCCCGAAAGATATTTATCTCACCACTTAATGCGCATGCGCTATATAAATGCATACTAGCATAGAGGACTCTGTTTGTCCAAAATACGGGCCTACAGGGAAACCACACAGCCATTGTATGAGTTTGTCACAGAAAAAAGTCTTTGTTCAGAGGACAAACCAGGAAACAGTACAGGTACACGAACCCCCATCCCAGATTGGCACAAAAATAGACCTATGTGCTTGGATGACACAAGCACATAGTCTAAATACATGAAATAGGTAATGTGCATATGAAGGTCCATAAGGAAACCAAGAAGACCAAATTATTAATACAGAAAGCCCCACTAAAGGGTTGGTAACCTACAAGGGGGCTAGCCAGAAACCGCCTCGAAATTACAAGCAGGTCATGAGACCAAACTGAGCAGGCAAAAGGGTGTGTTCAGGTCACCCATATAAGTATAGCATATCCACATAATATATAAGCAGGGGCGTAACGATCGCGGTAGCAGAGGTCGCCACTGCGACCGGGCCCGCAGGGTTATAGGGGCCCGGCAGCCGCTCTGCAGAGCCGGCTGCCGGGCCCCTATGTGTAGTGCCGCTATGTAGTGGCCGACTGTGAGATCATTAGGGGGCCGGCCTGTGAGTCAGGGGGGCCCAGTGTCTGCAGGGGGGCAGAGGGGCCCCTGACCTGGAGAGGCCACCAGGCGTTCCTAACCTGCTGCAGAGGAGATGTGCTCCTGCACGGCAGACGGAAACCATCCCTATCAGGACCTGCGATGATGTCACGCCCATGTGACTGTGTGGGAGGAGACACAGGATGCCGGGGAGAAAGCAGGAGAAGATACTTCGAACACATGAGTGGTAATGAGAAAAGAGGGGACATGAGGGGAGGGGCTGCAGGGTGAGTGGGATATGAGGGCTGCAGACAGTGACAGAAGCATGTGAAGGGTGCAGAGTGTTTGAGAGGGGTAAGTTGGGGTACAGGCATGGTGAGATATGTGGGTCAGGGTGTGTGTGTGATATGGGGGTGCAGGCTGTAAAGGGAGCAGGGTGTGTAACATATGGGGGCAGGGGCATAACTACCGCAGTCGCAGGGGTCAGAAGGAGCTGAGAGGTACTTGTTTTTTTATTTTGCTGGCTGCATGACACATATAGGCCCGGGGAAGCTGCCTGCATGATACATGGAGGCCCTGGTGGGGCTGGCTGGCAGGCTGCATTACACATAGAAGCCCTGAGGGCTGGCTGCATGACACATGGAGGCCCTGGGGGGGAGCTGGCTGCATGACACATGGAGGCCCTGGGGGGGGCTGGCTGCATGACACATGGAGGCCCTGGGGGGGCTGGCTGCATGACACATGGAGGCCCTGGGGGGGCTGGCTGCATGACACCTGGGGGGGGGGCTGGCTGCATGACACATGGAGGCCCTGGGGGGGCTGGCTGCATGAGACATGGAGGCCCTGGGGGGGCTGGCTGCATGACACATGGAGGCCCTGGGGGGGGATGGCTGCATGACACATGGAGGCCCTGGGGGGGCTGGCTGCATGACACCTGGGGGGGGCTGGCTGCATGACACATGGAGGCCCTGGGGGGGCTGGCTGCATGACACATGGAGGCCCTGGGGGGGCTGGCTGCATGACACATGGAGGCCCTGGGGGGGCTGACTGCATGACACATGGAGGCCCTGGGGGGGCTAACTGCATGACACATGGAGGCCCTGGGGGCTGGCTGCATGAAACAGGGAGGCCCTGGGGAGGCTGGCTGCATGACACATGGAGGCCCTGGGGGGGCTGGCTGCATGACACATGGAGGCCCTGGGGGGGCTGGCTGCATGACACCTGGGGGGGGCTGGCTGCATGACACATGGAGGCCCTGGGGGGGCTGGCTGCATGACACATGGAGGCCCTGGGGAAGCTGGCTGCATGACACATGGAGGCCCTGGGGGGGCTGGCTGCATGACACATGGAGACCCTGGGGGGGCTGGCTGCATGACACATGGAGGCCCTTGGGGGGGCTGGCTGCATGACGCATAGAGGCCCTGGGGGGGGATGGCTGCATGACGCATAGAGGCCCTGGGGGGGCTGGCTGCATGACGCATAGAGGCCCTGGGGGGGCTGGCTGCATGACACATATAGGCCCGGGGGAAGCTGGCTGCATTACACATGGAGGCCCTGGTGGGGCTGGCTGCATGACACCTGGTGGGGCTGGCTGCATGACACATGGAGGCCCTGGTGGGACTGGCTGCATAATACATGAAGGCCTGGGGGTGCTGGCTGCATGATACATGGAGGTCTATGGGACTGCATAATAAACATGAAGGACACCTTATACATAGACTATAGCAGCGTATTATACATGGAGGTCTATGGGGCTGATATATAATACATATAGGACTATGGGGGCTACATTATAATATATTGTGGACTATGGAGGCTACCTTACACATGGTCTGTGGGGGTGCATTATAAAGCATGGGCGACTGTGGTGCAGTATAAAATATGGAGAACTATGGGAAATGCATTATAATACATGGAGGACTATGAGGGTGCATTCTAATATATAAAGGGTTATGTGGGACCCTTTATACTATATGGAAGGCTATGTGGGGGCCATTATAGTATTTGGAGAACTATATATGAGGGAGGAAAAAGATACAAGTATGGGATGGGAATGTTTTGTGCTGAGGGAAAAGGGCTCTTTCCCATGCTCTGCTATACATCTCTCAGCACCCAGCTTTCCCATGCTCTGCTATACATCTCTCAGCACCCAGCTTTCCCATGCTCTGATATGGGAAAGCTGGGTGCTGAGGGAAAGATGTATGACAGAGCATGGGAAAGCTGGGTGCTGATAGAGGGATTTTAGATCATGGGAAACCTGGGTGCTGTGGGTAAAAGCCAAGTGTCAGCATCATTATCCCGTACCCTAAGTGTTGTGTACATGGAGGGGGGCCCCGGTCCAAAGTTTGCACCAGGGCCCATCAAACTCTAGTTACGCCACTGTATATAAGTGTCCAAAAAGAGGGGAATTGCCAGGTAGAGATAATGTCCAAATAAATGGCAGAGTCCCATTGAGGCAGGTCTTCACAGAAGTGGTCAGCAACTTGAATGTATCCATCACCGAAAGGTAGACAAAATAACGCTTCAGATCACAGTTCGGGTAATCCCACAGCTCCAAGGACCAAGAAAGCAGGAAAAGCCCAGAAGAACAGACTCCAGTCTGCACATCACTGGACATCAAGGAACCGACGTCCAAAAGTAATTATTTGTGTGTACATGAATTCTTCACGAACTGTAGTCGACAGACCCCATTCAGGGCAACTGGAGCCAAGCCCATATGGTCAGAACCCTGGAATGTCAAAAAGGTAAATACATAATCAAGATTGTATCCACACCAGAAAGTGGGGAGGTGGAAAGAGGGGGGAGGGAGGGGGGGGGGGGTGAAAGGGGGGGGGGAAGGGAAGGGAAGGGAGAAGGGGTGAGAGGCCGGGCCCACCAAAAATACTGGTGTAAATGCGGTGAGACTCTCACAAATCCCCAAGTGAATGGGATGCCACATCCAACTGGGAATATCCCATGTGATTGGTGCAGACCAAGCATTTACTTCTTGTAGAAGCCGGTGAACAAAAGTTCCTCGTTCAATCCCTGGGGGGAGAGACTCTGAAGTTGGTATATCCATCTCGCTTCCCTTCTCAATAATTCGTCAGATACCCTGCCCCCCCTAATGTTCATTTGAACATGATCCAATACCAGGATCTGGACCTTGCGAAACGAGCAACCATGTAAGTCAAGGAAGTGCTTAGCCACAGAGGAAATGGGCTTACCTTGAGCTTGGTCTTTTTGTGCTCGACCGATGTCAGAGAAATGGTGCTGGATCCTGCGGCGAAGCTCCTGTGTGGTCTGTCCGACATAAAGTTTTGGACACTCGCAAATCAGGAGATACACAACATTCCTACTTTGACAATTTGAGTAAAATTTGGTGGTGATGGTTCCTGGAAAAACACCAATGCGAACACAACTGTCAGCAACAAGAAAAGGGCAAATGGTACAGTCCCCACACGGGAAAGACCCAACAAGTTTGTGTCCCCGACCCAAATGAATGGTGGGTCTCTTAAAATGACTAGAAGAAAGCATATCCTTCAAATTCATCGCACGTTTTGCGGTCAATTTGGGATGGGCGCTGATGAATGGAGTCAACCTGGGCTCACTAAGGAGGATATTCCAATTTTTTGTAAGAACCTGTCGTACCTTATCCCAATGGTTGTTATATGTGGTCACCAGGTTTATAGTGCCAATCTCAGTTCTCAGTCTGCCCCGAAACGTGTCGGACCGTGGGGTGTTAGCTGAATGTTGGAAGGCTTTAGAAACAACCTTGCGTGGGTATCCTCTCTTGATAAATCGCGTGGTCAAATCTTGTGCCTCATTCCTGAAGGTGGTGACATCGGTACAATTGCGGCGGACTCGCAAAAACTGCCCCTTGGGTATCCCGTCTCGCACATGTCTCGGATGAAAAGAGGAGTAATGTAACACACTGTTGGTGGCCGTCTGTTTCCGGAACAGGGATGTTGTAATATGGTTATTCTCCAACATAACCCTCAAATCAAGGAATTCCACCATTGTTGTTGATATACTTGCAGAAAGTCGGATATGCCACGGGTTCTCATTCAACTGGGCAATGAAATCTTCACAAGACGCACGGTCACCTGTCCAGAGAAAGAGAACATCGTCGATGTATCTAAACCAATTTGACACGTGCCTCTGGAACAAAGCGATGGGTGCCACCTGTGTCTCCTCCCACCAACCCAGAAACAGGTTGGCATAGGAGGGGGCACAGCGGGCACCCATCGCGGTCCCAGATGCTTGTTTATAGAAAACACGATCGAACACGAAAAAACTATTTTGTAAAACAAAATGTAACAGTTCAAGAAGAAACGAATCGTGTTTTCTATCACCTCATCCAGAAAATAGGTGACTGCTTGAATTCCCAAATCGTGTTCAATGCACGTGTATAGCGACTCGATGTCCATGGTGACCAAGAGTGTACCAGCCTGTACCTCCACCTGTTCGAGTTGGGTGATCAAGTGCGACGAATCTCTGACGTATGAATCCAAAGTGAGGACATATGGCTGCAAATAGAAGTCCACATAAATACACGGACGTTCATATATGCCCCCTATGCCGGATACTATGGGCCTCCCCGGAGGGTCCACCAAAGACTTGTGTACCTTTGGGAGCATATAGAACGTCGGCGTTGTAGGGTGGCGTGTGGTGAGAAAATCCCTCTCACGTTTCGAAATTATACCAAGATCAAAGGCACGTGCAAGAAGTTTGTCCAATTTCACCTTAAAGGCATCAGTGGGATCTGATGGAAGAATTGCATAATTGATTTGATTGCCCAACTGTCTATGGGCCTCTTTCAGATATAATTCAACGGGCCACAACACCACGTTGCCGCCCTTATCCGCTTCACGGATAATGAATGAGTTGTTTTTTCTTAGATTAGACAAAGCCCTTTGTTCAGCCTTATTGAGGTTGTTTTGTTGGAATGGTATCACCTTAAGGGCCTGTATATCACGGCACATGGCTTCAAAGAAAATCTGGATTGCCGTGTGAAACGCAGGAACGACCGTTAATGATCAAAATTACTTGCCTAATTGTTGATCGTTGACACGTCGCTCCTTTCCCGATTATCTTTGCTGTTGCAGGATACAGGTTGTTCGTCATTCCTGCGGCGGCACACATCGCTATGTGTGACACTGCAGGAACGAGGAACATCACCGTACCTGCGGCCGCCCGCAATGAGGAATGGAGGAGGTGGGTGGGATGTTCGGCCCGCTCATCTCCGCCCCTCTGCTTCTATTGGGCGGCCGCTTAGTGACACCGCTGTGACGCCGAACGAACCACCCCCTTAGAAAGGAGGTGGTTCGCCAGCCACAGCAACGTCGCTAGGCAGGTATGTGTGACAGTCAAACAAGAGCACTATGAGTTTTAGTGCAAATAAGAATTTTATTAAATTATTAATAAATAGTACAGGGTAAATATAGGACATTCAAAGCACAAGATGAGGGAATAAACACTTGGGTCCCATGGACCACCTTTGTACAGATAAAAGTCAGTATGGTGGGGTTTATAGTAAAAAAGTCACCAATAAAGTTACAATTAGGGAAGCAAAATGTAAAATACAGAGACTTAGGCTATGTGCGCACGTTGCGTACAAGCCCTGCAGAAATTTCTGCAGCGATCTGAAGAGCACATGTGCGCTTTAGATCGCTGCAGAAATGTCCGTAGTGAGCGCCGATTCCATGCGCTCTGCCTGCAGCTCCTGCCATAGACAGAGCAGGAGCTGCCGGCAAAGAGCAGGAAAGAAGTGACATGTCACTTCTCTTTGCGCAGCGCTTCGGCAGTAGCCGAAGCGCTGCGCTCTTAGACGCCACGTGCGCACGGCCCCTGCACAATCTCCATAGACTGTGCAGGGGCCGCAGGACGCATGCAGTTACGCTGCGCTACAAAGCGCAGCGTAACTGCATGTTTTTACGCAACGTGCGCACATAGCCTAACTCATATGGAACAAACCCATAAATAGTAAACATGGGCTAGTTAGACTGTAATAAAATGCCAACAGAGATGAAGCGTTGTAGTTAGGCCATATACAAAATGGGTTGTAAAGTACTGTTGAGCGCTTACCTAATGCAAGGGTGGTGCAGGGGAGCCAGTCCTGAGGGGGACCTCCGACGGCCGTTTTGCGGTAATATACCGCTTGCATTAGGTAAGCGCTCAACAGTACTTTACAACCCATTTTGTATATGGCCTAACTACAACGCTTCATCTCTGTTGGCATTTTATTACAGTCTAACTAGCCCATTTTTACTATTTATGGGTTTGTTCCATATGAGTTAGTCTCTGTATTTTACATTTTGCTTCCCTAATTGTAACTTTATTGGTGACTTTTTTTACTATAAACCCCACCATACTGACTTTTATCTGTACAAAGGTGGTCCGTGGGACCCAAGTGTTTATTCCCTCATCTTGTGCTTTGAATGTCCTATATTTACCCTGTACTATTTAGTAATAATTTAATAAAATTCTTATTTGCACTAAAACTCCTAGTGCTCTTGTTTGACTATACATTTTGGAGTGTGCTGTCTCGTGGCCACACTGGTGGGTTAAATTATACCCTATACCAGCATGGCTTATATGAGACCATAAGGTATACCCATGTGGCTCTCTTTTTGGATATAGTTATGTGTGACAGGTGTAAGTGATGTTGTGCGCCTCAGGCAGCGATTTGCCCGTGATGCACAACCAACGGGGGCGGGTGCTTTCACCAGCGACATCGCTAGCGATGTCGCTGTGTGTAAAGCGGTCTTTAGGGCGTAGAAAGGAAAACAAACCCTAGGCCCTTCTGTCCTGAGACATTACATTTTGGACACCATTATGGGATACCTTTTTGAATTCCGGCTACGCGGCCTCATCTATTATATGTACATACCTAAGCATGTAGAGAATAATATAGTACGGATCTGTTCATCACAATCCATAAAGAAATGTTCCCGTTATATAAGCAGATAGTATCTAAAAGTACATTAATGGTCCATGGTGTGTTCGACCAAATCCACAATAAATCAGCCGGTGTTCCTGAGCATACTTCACATCCCAGTCTTAAGGAGATAACTAATGGTGAAGTGCTTTGTTGTGGCTAAAAACTGCAGGAACAGCTTTGTCGTCTTTAATAAATAGGCTCCTTACGCCGCGACTTTTTCTAGTTGTACATGGAAATGATTCAAGTCCTGTTAGACATCATTCACCCCATCTTAAATGACTCACTGATAACACACTTCCATTCAGCAGCCCGGCCTCTCCAGCACAATCCTCTATCAGATCTCGTCTATCGCTGCTCTCAGCTCTTCATCTTTAGACACAAAGTAAAAGAAAACCAATTATTTAAAGAGTGATCCATGGACACTTGAAATTCACTTTTAGAGTCTCTTTGTTCCAGAAAAAAAAACAACTTTTGAAGCATATGTTCTTTTTACTGATTGTGGATCTGTGTTTTTTGGATATAGTAGCTCATCACGCTATCTGTCTATGGTGGTGGGGTGATACTCATGTCCTGGTACCTTTGGTGGGGGAGCACAAAGGGCACAAAATAAGACAATAGTATGAAAAATGGTACAAAAATGGGTACACTACAGCAGGTTTTGCTTAGGTGGGGGGGGGGGAAATGAATTAAAGAAAATTTACCAGCAGGTTTTTACTACCATATCTGACAGCAACATAATGTAGGCAAGGAGATTCTGAATCCAACAGTGTATCACATAGATTACTGTCTGAAGCCATTCTGAAAAAAATCAAAGAATTTAGATTCAGAAACACAGCAGGGCTAAGATAGCTGACACCGCCCACACCAGGCGCTCGATTGAGATTGTGCATTGACAGCAAAGGGCGTGTTGGACTGCCTTGGAATGAGTTTCTAGTCCCTTATTGGTAATCACAGGGTAATAAACTCTTTAGTTTAGATAAACAATTGGACATACTGATAAGAGAAAAACAGTTGCTTTTTTGCTCTAATCTAAGCTCTTTGTCCTACATCAATTCTCCCTGAACTGCTTCCATAGGATAGTGTGCCAAGCATCTTGCCACTGGTCTTACATAAGATCTGATGATGTGACGTGGGGAGCCAATTAGTAATGGCAGTAGTTAACATGTCTATGGCATTACCGTTTATGGAAGGCAATGCACATGTTTGCTTGGCTGTCTAACAGCCACTAAACATGTTGGACAGAGACTCGAGCATGGCACTTGAGCACCCGCGATACTCAGCTGAGTAACGAGAACCCAAGCCGCCCAATGCTCCATCGAGTATCGAGCAGTGCTGAACATACTCACTAATCACTAGTAATTATCCCAAATTAACTGATAACTTTCAGTGGTAGCTACATTCACTAAGAGATACCTTGTATGAGTGGTTTTATACACATAAAGGATACTAGCATTGCTTAAAGGGGTGGGTCACTACTCTGCAATAGTGGCCACATCCTTATAAGACTGACAGGGAGGGCTTTTTTGAAATACCTTGTTCAGCAAATTCTGACTCCAAGTGGCGTTATTGCGGTCTACTCATGACCATGAATTGACCCCCAGGGCTCCATGACCTCTGGGATGTGGTGATGTCACGCCAATTTCCAGTTGATCTGACATCCCCGAGGCAGGACTGGGCTGTGGGCAGCATTTCACAGCTCATCAGAGCCTAGCATCACAGTCCAGCATCTTCTGCGCTCTCTTGCAGAGCACCACAAGCAGGGACGATGCTGGGCTATGACGAGTCATGAAACTCCTCCCATAGCCCAGTCACTCAGGACGACTGGGGCCGCCCATCGGGGATGTCAGGTCAACTGGAAATTGACGTGACATTACCCCATCTCAGAGATCATGGAGTCTGGGGATCACTTCATAGGGATGAGCTGACCGCAATAGCACCGCTCAGAGGTAAAATTGGCTGAACAAGTATTTAGATAAGGCCTTCCCTATCAGTTTTACAGAGATGTGGCCACTATTGCAGAGTGGTGAACCACCCCTTTAAGACTAAGTTATTTTATTTTTTTATTTTTCATAATTTAGCACCTTAATTTACCTAGGGGTGCTAGTAAACTTTGTGCACAAAATAGGCTATTATAACGCTAAACAGATCAGCTCGAAAGCACCGTGGAAAACATCAATATAACTTTTTAATATCAATAAATAAAGTATTTTTAACTGTTTAATCCTCCAGGTCAGTGAATTTACTTTTTGACTAAGTGCATTTAATAAAAAGTGACCAGTAGTGATAATTTCGATGTATAATTTTACGTATTTTTTTACAATCCGCGTAGTGACGCAATATCCATATTTTCCGGCATTCTCAATGTTCACATTTCTTTCCTGCAAACTGGACCACAAATAATATTTTAAATAAAAATATTTATGGCAAATGTGACATCCCAATATATTTAAGTGACATTTTAATTATATCCGACAAATGAAATAATGAGCAGATTATCATTTTTGCCTGTCAGCCGCCCTGAACGCTCGCTTACATGAATTTATTCCCGCATTTTATAGATCTCAACAATTTTATAGAACAAAGGAAAAAAAATACATCAAATAAATTACTTGCTAATGTGACCTTTTGATAGAGAACTTTGCATTAATAATAAGCCATAAACACACATAATTATACAGAAGAATTACATGAAAAGTTCCCCAACTGACAATAGAAGTGGATCACATTCTGGTTTCCTCCATTCTAAAACCAATAAAAACCTCTCAAAATGTGAGACAGGAACACAAATGACATCTCAGATGTGTGATAAAAGCAATATTGTGAGCGGTGATTAAATCAGGAAATAAAACACAACTCGAAATAGGAAGAGGGAAATAGTTGCATCTTTTTCTGGATAAATTACATTTTAATGAAGCCTTCCAGACGGAACAAAAAGAAATTAATATTCTGCCTATAACAGTGTGTGTCAAACTCAGTTGTGCCCCCTTTAAAGGTATTTATAAGAAAATAACCTATTGAATAAATCATTTTTTTCTTGTTAAATATATTTTTTTTCATTTTTGGCAATGTTTATTTTATTCCCATATCACAATTTGTATAAAAAAATATAAAACTTTGAGCTTTCAACTGACCATTGGAGCTTTTTTAGACTTTAATTTCTTGTTTCAGGAAACAACACATGTACATAGCGATAATTCTTAGACATTGAGCTCATCTTTTGTATTGAAGCATCTAATGAGCATTTTTGGCAATGTTTATTTTATTCCCATATCACATTTTTTGTAAAACAATAGCAATGTTTGAGCTTTTTAACTGACCATTGGAGCTGTTTTAGACTTTAACTTCCTGTTTCAGGAAACAACACATGTACATAGCTATAATTATTTGACATTGAGCTCATCTTTTGTACTGAAGCATCTAATGAGCATTTTTGGCAGTGTTTATTTTATTTCCATTTCACAATTTGTATAAAATAATAGAAAGCTTTGAGGTTTTAAACTGACCATTGGAGCTTTTGTAGACTCTATGTTACGTCCCCACTGGAGTCCGCTCCAGCGACTTCTACTTTGATCACCAGGCGATGCCGTGTCCCTGCCGTGGATAATGCTGGTGATGGGAGAGGAGTCGATGCCAGCGGCGCTGGTGGGCGCAGGCTCCGCTCATCTACTGTGCTGGGTTTCCTTGGGATCAACAGTACCACTGGCTGACTGTAGGTGGCGTGTATCTTCCAGCTGAAGTACTATCATTGCTACAACCAATGGGAAGACACCACACCCATCTTATTTCCCCTCCTGTCTGCTGACTACTGCCAGAGATAGTTCTGATTTCCTGGCTCCTGTTCTGCCCTGTTCTGTTTAGTTATCCTTGCCTGCCGATTCTGTCCCTGTTCTGCTTTTTTGTTTTGTTAGATGGGTCAGAGATAATGTAACGCCTGCCTGGCTCCACAGACTCAGACGGGCTGTAATGGACAGGATAGAGGGAAGCCAAGCAGGACCCCCAGAACCCTGATACCCTTTAACCGCTATACAGGGATTTGGAATTACACCGGGCCCAAGGTGATCACTACCTGTGGAAGGCTGCAGTCCGATGAGAGTAGTCGTCAGGCAGGGTCAAACCAGGAATTGCAAAACAGGGACAGAATTGGTAGGCAAGGACGTAGCAAAACACAAAGCAGAGTTCAAATCTGGATCGAGCAACGAGGTGCATAAACAGCAGGCAGGAGGGTAGTCAGGAAACAAGCAGAAGTCAGAACACCAGAATCACTAAACAGAACAGGGCAAAACAAAAGCCAGGAAATCAGAACTATCTCTGGCAGTTGTCAGCAGAGAGGAGGGGAAATAAGAAGGGTGTGGTGTCTTCCCATTGGTTGTAGCAATGATAGTACTTCAGCTGGAAGACACACGCCATGTACAGTCAGCCAGTGGTACTGCAGATCCCAAGAAAACCCAGCACAGTGGATGAGCAGAGCCTGCGCCCACCAGCGCCGCTGGCATTGACTCCTTTCCCATCACCAGCACTATCCACGACAGGGACACGGTGTCGCCTGGTGATCAAAGTAAAAGTCGCTAGAGCAGACTCCGGTGGGGACGTAACATTCTAACTCCTGTTTCAGGAAACAACTCATGTACTGTACATAGCCATAATTATCAGACAGGGAGCTCATCTTTTGTACTGAAGCATCTAATGAGCATTTTTGGCAGTGATTATTTTATTCCCATATCACAATCTATATAAAAAAAATAGAAAACTTTGAGCTTTTAAATTTACCTTTTGAGCTGTTTTAAACTCTAACTTCCTGTTTCAGAAAACAATACATGTACATAAAATTATTAGACATTGATTTCATCTTTTGTATTAAAGCATCTAATAAGCATGTGCAAAGGTTATTGTGACGGGAAGGAAAACAGGGTCAGGTGCACCATCGCCTAAAGTGATTGGCAGATTGGATGCCGGAAGTTAGGAGGCCATTCTCTGGTCTTCAGCAAGTGGCAACAGACTGCTGATGTGGCTAACTGACCAAATCCTGCAAATCATTTTGCACCAACCCTAATGGAGATAGTTGACACAATATTGGTTGTAAAACCTGAAAACCTGTGAAAGATATTTATTAGGCAACAGAGGCAGTAACTTAAAAGGATGTTTGACACTTTTGGAGGTTTTACAAGTTTCAGGTGCCCTCATAAGTGTCTTCAAGAGAAACTACTATAAAACTCTGCCCTCACTTATCACTATCAGCTCCATAAATCCTCTACTGGATTGACAAATCCATGGTGACCCCGTCCAAATGTTATAAAGGGTTAACTGCAACAATATCTTAGATGTCTTCAGAAGTACCAAAAACAGCAGAAGACAACTAAAGGATTAAAATTTAGTCAGATGTTTTGTTTTTGGCTTTGGAAATTATTCCGCTCATTCTTAAGGCCCCATCACACGCAGCGATATCGCTAGCGAGCGTACCCGCCCCGTCGTTTGTGCGTCACGGGCAAATCGCTGCCCGTAGCGCACAACATCGCTCGGAACCGTCACATGGACTTACCTGCCTAGCGACGCCACTGTGGCCGGCTAACCGCTTCCTTTCTTCCTTTCTAAGGGGGCGGTTTGTGCGGCGTCACAGCGGCGTCACTAAGCGGCTGCCCAATAAAAGTGGAGGGGCGGAGATGAGCGGCTGGAACATGCCGCCCACCTCTTTCCTTCCTCATTGCCGGCGGCCGCAGGTAAGCTGTAGTTTGTCATTCTCGCGGTGTCACACGTAGCGATGTGTGCTGCCACGGGAACGCTGAACAACCTGCGTCCTCAACAATCAACGATTTTTTGAAAATGAACGACGTGTCAACGATGGACAATAAGGTGAGTATTTTCCATCGTTGACGGTCGCTCGTTGGTGTCACACGCAATGACGTCGCTAACGATGCCGGATGTGTGTCACGAAATCCGTGACCCCGGCGATATATCGTTAGATACGTCGTTGCGTGTAACGGGGCCTTTAGGGTTTTATCTTACACTCGGTTTAAACAGTTTGTAAAATTTTCTCTTGTTCAGGTTGTTCAAATAATTTTTGCATCTTTTTTTCACAAGTGGGGTCTCATTTTTACATTATTTTCTTTTTCTTTTGCCAATATCAGTGGAAAAATAGAGAAAATTTGCGTGTTTTTTCACTTTTCTTATTTATTATATGACTATAAAAAACTTCTAAAATAAATTTTAAAATGTATTCCCCTATCTGCAACAATTATTTTTATATATCAAAATATTTTTTTATTTTATATAATATTTTTTATTTCATATATAATGATTTTTTTTGTTCTTTTTATTCATTTATTGTTTCATTGTGCCAACTATAACTTCATATAAGACTTTTAAGTGCATTTCAACATTTAAATATTTTTTTTTTTTAAATCTGATTTTCTCTTAAATTCTGGCTGTGTTATATCACAAATTCAGTCTCTTGTCTGCATAGCAGAGTTAACTTGGTCTCCCTGAACCCAGGAACTCCTGCTTCCTTTCTATACCCATCAATCATATGATCACTGAGTTTGGAGGAGGAACCATTGTCATCGCTTCCTATACTATGGGTATGGGTGTGTCATGGGTGACAGACAGTCATGTGGTTTCTGGCAGTAGAAGGTCACGGCATTTGGCTGTGTAAAATTCTCCCTGACTTTCTGTTGTTCGTGCTGTTACTATTCATTGTACTAGGTAGTTTTCCTGCTAGATTTTAATCTTTTCCCCTTTAGGACCCAAGGCAGCTAAACTTCTGTCCAGTTGATGATCATCAGTATTCTCTTGGTGCTTAAATACTGCCGTCTTCCCTGGACTGGTGCTTATGATATTATTCAGTTCATACATGCTCTGGTTGCAAGCAGGTGGCTTGTACTCCTATGTGGTATTGTAGTTGAAGCTTTGCTGAACTTCTGCCTGAGTCATCTGTGGATAAGTAGTTCATGCACTTTCCCCGTGTGTCCTCCTTGTGTCTTCTCTAGTGATTAGTGGGGTTGACTAAGAGCTCATCCCATACATTCCCTATTTAGGGTGCATCACTAGGGATACCTAAGATCAGGAATCAGGCTCGGCGCAGAGGAGCGGAATTTATCTAGGGTGGTGAGGGACCTCAGGGACCAGCAGTAGATTTGGTCAGCGGTCACAATCTCCGCCTTCCATAGACGCAGGGATTCCCTTCCCTTCTTACCTTTCACTGCTTGCTTGGTACTTTCCCGTACATAGCATGACAACTATATACGCAAGACTTTGTTTGCATTGTGTGTAAAGTGATTTAGAAGGCAGAGAGAGCAATAAACCCTCTCTGCCTTCTCTATATGGAGTCCGGCCATGTTTGACATCTGGTTCTTCACTCCAACAGCTGGAAAATCATGAGCAGCACCCTGATGTTTTATTATGTAGAGAGCCCAATGTGGACTAACCAGACCTTTAAAGTCTATGAACAGTCCAGAAGTAGTTAAATATATATATTGTGAGGTAGCGTGGTCAGCTGCGCAGCAGAAGACACGGGATCCAGGCATTAAGGTTCACAGCACACGGTTTAATGTCCAAACAAAAGTCCACAACAATATACATGTGCCTCTCCAGCAGAGAACTCAGGGAGTTCTGTTCACTCCCTCACACCCGGCACACCTGCCCTTGTTCCTGTTTCCATTTAACCCTTCCTTCAGCCTGTAGGGAAACAGCATTAACCCTAGAGTGGATTTACTTTCTATCATGGAGTGAGCACAACCGGGGCGAGACATACCGGCCGTCATAGATAACCCCGGTCACAGTCTCACATACCCCCCCCCTCAGTTCAAGCGTGCGGGGTTGAACTCCCGCCATCAAACACGGGCCGCGGGACAAGGCATCGGCGTTGCCCTGCAACCCACCGGCCCTATGTTCAACCGTAAACCGGAAGTTCTGCAGAGAAAGGAACCACCGGGTAACCCGGGCATTCCGTTCCTTGGCGGACCTCATCCAGACCAGTGGAGAGTGATCCGTCACCAAGCGAAACTGCCGTCCCAGCAGGTAATAGCGTAGGGACTCCAAGGCCCACTTGATCGCCAGGCACTCCTTCTCCACTACGCTATAATTCCGCTCGGGAGGGGTGAGCTTCCTACTTAAGAAGGTGACGGGGTGTTCCTCCCCCTGAACCACCTGAGACAACACTGCCCCCAGGCCGACCTCTGAGGCGTCAGTCTGTACTATGAACTCCTTCCGGAAATCAGGGTGTACGAGAACGGGCTGTCCGCACAGGACCCCCTTCAGGGCCCGGAAGGAGTCCTCGGCCTGCGGAGTCCAGCGCACCATGACGGACTTCTTGCCTTTGAGAAGGTCCGTCAAGGGGGCTGATAGTCCCGCAAAATCATTTACAAACCTCCTGTAGTACCCCACGATACCCAGGAAGGCCCTAACCTGCTTCGTGGTCAGGGGTCTAGGCCACTTCTGGATCGCCTCAACCTTGTTAATTTGGGGCTTAATCACTCCTTGGCCTATCACGTAGCCCAAGTAGCGGGCTTCCGTGAGTCCCAACGCACATTTCTTGGGATTGGCTGTCAATCCGGCTGTTCGAAGCGCGTCCACCACCGCTTGTACCTGTTCCAAGTGGGTCTGCCAATCGGAGCTGTAAATAATGATGTCATCAAGGTACGCTGATGCATACGCCTGGTGGGGTTCCAGCACTAAGTCCATCAACCTCTGGAACGTGGCCGGAGCGCCATGTAACCCAAAAGGTAAGACAACATAGTGGAAGAGACCCTCCGGCGTAACAAAAGCGGTTTTCTCCTTGGCGGACTCCGTCAGTGGCACCTGCCAGTACCCCTTGGTCAGGTCGAGCGTGGTAAAATATCGCGCCTGTCCCAGCCTATCAATCAGCTCATCCACCCGGGGCATGGGGTAGAGATCGAACTTGGATATTTCGTTCAATCTCCTAAAGTCATTGCAGAACCTTAAGGAGCCATCGGGTTTTGGTATTAGGACAATCGGACTAGCCCATTCACTCCGGGATTTTTCGATGACCCCCAGGCGTAACATTGTCTTTACTTCCTCCGATATGGCTTGTCGTCGAGCCTCCGGTACCCGGTATGACTTCAGGCGTACCTTCAGGTGGGGCTCGGTGACAATATCATGTCGTATCAGACTGGTCCTACCGGGCAGCTCGGAGAAGACATCGGGGTTCTGCTGAACCAACCGTCTGGCCTCTCGCCTCTGAGTCTTGGTGAGGGCTTCTCCAATCCTTACTTCCGGTTCGTCCTCTCCGGAGGTCGCTGGAGCCGGAGGTGAACGACCCGAAGAGGAGGGAGATGGGGAAAAAACAGCCATCAGGCTTTCCCGTTCCTGCCAAGGTTTTAATAGGTTGACATGGTATATTTGTTCAGGTTTCCGCCTACCGGGCTGCAATACTTTATAGTTAACCACCCCGACTCTTAACTTTATCTCGTAGGGGCCTTGCCACTGAGCCAGGAATTTACTCTCCGCCGTGGGGATTAATACCAACACCCGATCCCCGGGTTTAAAGGTCCGCACGGTGGCTTGTCTATTGTAGCGGCCGCTTTGCGCGGCCTGAGCCTCCTGTAAATGCTCCTTCACAATTGGCATGACCGCGCTTATGCGGTTCTGCATACCCAAAATGTGTTCAATCACACTTTTATGGGGGGTGGGCTCTTGCTCCCATGTTTCCTTTGCCAGGTCCAACAATCCCCGGGGATGTCGCCCGTATAACAATTCAAAAGGCGAAAACCCCGTGGATGCCTGTGGCACCTCACGGATGGCAAACATCAAATAGGGAGGCATCATATCCCAGTCTTTCCCGTCTTTTGAAATCACCCTTTTGAGCATGGTTTTCAGGGTTTTATTGAAACGCTCGACTAAACCGTCCGTTTGAGGATGATACACAGACGTACGCAACTGCTTGATCTGGAGTAGCCGGCATAGCTCTTTGGTCACTTTAGACATGAATGGAGTCCCCTGATCCATAAGGATCTCCTTGGGCAACCCCACCCGGCAGAACACAGCCAACAACTCCCGAGCTATAAGCTTTGCTGCAGTATGTCTGAGAGGTATCGCCTCGGGATACCGGGTGGCATAGTCAACGATCACTAGGATGTGTTGGTGCCCTCGAGCGGACTTTACGAGGGGCCCCACCAGATCCATCCCTATCCGTTCAAAAGGGACTTCTATAATGGGTAACGGTACCAACAGACTGCGAAAATGGGTCAGGGGTGCGATAAGCTGACACTCCGGGCAGGTTTCGCAGAACCGTTTTACCTCCCCAAAAACCCCGGGCCAATAGAACCTTTGCAATATTCTCTACTGCGTTTTCTTGACCCCTAGGTGGCCACTCATCAGGTGTTTATGAGCCAAGTCGAGGACCCGCCGGCGATACGGCTGGGGCACCACCAACTGTTCTACCCCCACGCCCCGTATTTCATCTACCCGGTAGAGTAAATCTTGCTTAAGAGCGAAATGGGGGTACCTTACCTGGGCACCGGGCAGCTCTGCCACCCCGTCAACTACTGTCACCCGACTCCGGGCATGTATTAACGTAGGGTCCTGGAGTTGGGCTGTCCCAAACGTATCCGGGGACGCCTCCAACTCCGGGATGGGCTCGACCATTTCAGCCTCTCCTGCCAATACCTCTAGGGGTGACCTATCGGGTTCACACTCTGTCCCTATCATGGTGACCCCTACGGCAGGCGTCCCGGATTCAGGATTGTAGGGCTCAGGTCCCGGACTGACCAATATCTGAGGGGACTTAGGGGGTCCCCTCCATAAAGTCCAAAAATAGGGCAGATCCCTTCCTAGGATCACGTCATAAGGAAGAGTGTTAAGAAGTCCCACCTCATGTTGCACCTGACCGCAAGGTGCAGTGATGGTGACAATCCCCGTGGGATAGTCTCGGCGGTCCCCTTGTATGCAAACCACCCCCACGGTACGTCCTGTGGCCTTTACTGTAGCCCTCAAGGTGGATCGCACAAGGGTCACTTAGCTCCCGGAATCCAACAATCCTGTAACCGGGCATCCATTCACCTGTATTTGGCACAAGTGGGGCTCCGTCTTTGGGGAGACCAGGTCAGCGGTACACACCACCTGAGCATACATTGAACCCCGCCGGGTAACCCCACAATCCATGGGCTCCGTGGTGAGTGGACACTGGGCTTCCATATGTCCCACCCGCTGGCACCGCCAACATCTAATGGGGACGGAAACCCCCTTGACGGGTTGTCGTTTAGGGTACAGAACCTTCCGGACCTCAGGAATGGCGGGCGCGGCCTCTGACGGGACGGTAGGGGACTCCTGCACCGTTGTCAGCGGTGGGTCCTTGGCCCTAGGCTTGGAGGGGCCGGACCGACGGGCGGTACGCAAAGTCTCAGTGTCCCGTATCAAGTCCTGCGTAGCCACATGCCGCTCTACCAGGGACACTAATTGGTCCAGGGTACTCGGGTCACCCTGTCCTACCCACCGTTGAACGGTGACGGGTAAAGTGCGCACAAAACGATCCACTACTACCCTTTCCACCATTTGTGCCGGGCTCAGAGTGTCAGGCTGCAACCACTTTTTTACAAGATGCAATAAGTCATAGGCCTGGGAGCGTACGGGTTTGGCTTCCTCATAGAACCACTGATTTACCCGCTGAGCCCGTACATAGGTATTCACCCCCAACCGAGCCAGTATTTCGGCTTTCAGGGTCACATAGTCAATGGCGTCCTCGGTACAGAGGTCCAGGTACGCTTTTTGGGGTTCCCCCGTCAGATAGGGCGACAATACCTCAGCCCACTGGGGGGTCGGCAGCTTTTCCCGCTCGGCCACCCGCTCAAACACCGCCAGGAACGCTTCTACATCATCCCCCGGGGTCATCTTTTGCAACGCTTGTCTCACCGCTTTCCGGACGCTGCCGTCGTCACCCGGTCCCGGGGTTGTTGCTGCCGGTCCGGCACGGATCGACTTGGCCAGGAGGACCATCTGTTCTTGGTGCCTCTGTTCCTGCAATTTCAAGGATTGCTGGTGCTGTTGCTGCTGTTGATCCAACGTCAGGAGCAGGTGTGTATTCATCTGTTGTTGCTGTGCAGTAGCCTGAGTCAGCTGCTTTAGTATGTCCTCCATGGCGTTGCCGGGTTTGGCCTGTAGTATAGCCGCTTGAATCCAGGACATGTGCTACCGGGTCACCAGAAATGGAAGCTACACCTCACCGGGCTGGCATGCCCGCCGATTCTCCACCATATGTGAGGTAGCGTGGTCAGCTGCGCAGCAGAAGACACGGGATCCAGGCATTAAGGTTCACAGCACACGGTTTAATGTCCAAACAAAAGTCCACAACAATATACATGTGCCTCTCCAGCCGAGAACTCAGGGAGTTCTGTTCACTCCCTCACACCCGGCACACCTGCCCTTGTTCCTGTTTCCATTTAACCCTTCCTTCAGCCTGTAGGGAAACAGCATTAACCCTAGAGTGGATTTACTTTCTATCATGGAGTGAGCACAACCGGGGCGAGACATACCGGCCGTCATAGATAACCCCGGTCACAGTCTCACAATATATATATATATATATATATATCTATATATATATATATATATATATATATATATATAGATATATATATAGATATATATATATATATATATATATATATCTATATATATCTATATATATATATATATATAATTGCCTTATTCTGTCTGTCTGTCTGTCTGTCTTGCTCCAAAATTGTGTCCTTACGGTGACAAACAGCAGATTGGCCGCTGGGCTCGCCATGGCCCTGCCCCCCCTGCACGGATTGGCCGCTCGGCCTCACGGATTGGCGACTCGCCTCGGCTCCTCCCCCCGCACGGATTGGCCGCTCGCCTCGCCTCGGCTCCTTCCCCCCAGCACGGATTGGCCGCTCGCCCAGGCTCCGCCCCCACACGGAATGGCCTCTCGCCCCGAGGTGAGCGCATCAAGGTCCTGCAGCGGCGGAACACACACACACGCACACACATAAGAACAGACACACACATCAGATCACACTCACTCTCACACACACCTCACACACTCATCAGATCGCATCCACGTCCTGCAGCGGCGGAACACACACACGCACACACATAAGAACAGACACACACACACACATCAGATCACACTCACTCTCACACAAACCTCACACACACATCAGATCGCATCTACACATTCACAACATCCCGTGATATCGCTTGCTTCTCGGCGGCGATACTGTGCGTGCAGTGACCTTCCAGGACCTGCCGGAGGATCACATGGCCGGTAGCATGTGGTATCTCCGGATGTTGTGAGTGTGTGAGCGCGTATGTGCAATATCGTCAGTGTGTGTGTGTGAGTGTATGCGATCGGATGTGTGCGTGTATGCGATCGGATGTATGTGAGTGTGTTCTGATGTGTGTGTGTGTGTGTGAGTGTATGCGATCGGATCTGTGAGTGTCGGTAGAGGAGCACGGCGTGCAACACAGCTGCTGGGACCGCCCACTGGTGGGCACAGGGAGAAGTGGGGTGTGTGTGTGAGTGTATGCGATCAGATGTGTGCGTGTATACTGTCTGATGTGTGACTGTGGAGCACGATGGGGGGTGCGCAGCATAGCGGATGGAGCACGATGGGGAGTGCGCAGCATGGGGGATGGAGCACGATGGGGAGTGCGCAGCATGGGGGATGGAGCACGATGGGGGGTGCGCAGCATGGGGGATGGAGCATGATGGGGGGTGCGCAGCATGGGGGATGGAGCACAATGGTGAGTGCGCAGCATGGGGGATGGAGCACGATGGGGGGTGCGCAGCATGGATGATGGAGCACGATGGGGGGTGCGCAGCATGGGGGATGGAGCACGATGGGGAGTGCGCAGCATGGGGGATGGAGCACGATGGGGGGTGCGCAGCATGGGGGATGGAGCACGATGGGGGGTGCGCTGCATGGGGGATGGAGCACGATGGGGAGTGCGCAGCATGGGGGATGGAGCACGATGGGGAGTGCGCAGCATGGGGGATAGAGCACGTTTGGGAGTGCGCAGCATGGGGGATGGAGCACGATGGGGAGTGCGCAGCATGGGGGATGGAGCACGTTTGGGAGTGCGCAGCATGGTGGATGGAGCACGATGGGGAATGCGCAGCATGGGGGATGGAGCACGATGGGGATTGCGTAGCATGGGAGATGGAGCACGATGGGGGGGTGCAGCATGGGGGATGGAGCACGATGGGGGGTGCGCAGCATGGGTGATGGAGCATGATGGGGGATGCGCAGCATGGGGGATGGAGCACGATGGGCGGTGCGCAGCATGGGGGATGGAGCACGATGGGGGGTGCGCAGCATGGGGGATGGAGCACGATGGGGAGTGCGCAGTATGGGGTATGGAGCACGATGGGGGGTGCGCAGCATGGGGGATGGAGCACGATGGGGAGTGCGCAGCATGGGGGATAGAGCACATTTGGGAGTGCGCAGCATGGGGGATGGAGCACGATGGGGAGTGCGCAGCATGGGGGATGGAGCACGTTTGGGAGTGTGCAGCATGGTGGATGGAGCACGATGGGGAATGCGCAGCATGGGGGATGGAGCACGATGGGGATTGTGCAGCATGGGGGATGGAGCACGATGGGGAGTGCGCAGCATGGGGGATGGAGCACGATGGGGATTGTGCAGCATGGGGGATGGAGCACGATGGGGGGTGCGCAGCATGGGGGATGGAGCACGATGGGGGGTGCGCAGCATGGGGGATGGAGCACAATGGGGGGTGCGCAGCATGGGGGATGGAGCACGATGGGGGGTGCGCAGCATGGGGGATGGAGCACGATGGGGGGTGCACACCTCCCCCCAAAACACACACACACACCCACACACGCACTGCACAACACACCACACACACACTGGGAACCACAAACACCGTCCTACACAGACACCCACACACACAGACAACGCCGCACATGTGACGCCCTGGGCAAGCCAGGAGTCACAGGTCACAACATCACATGCATCCCACATTCCCGGCAGGTACATCTAGGCTAACCTAAAATCCTTGTTGCCTTCCTCCAGGGGCTGATGTCCACACCAGGGGGTGGGCCAGGCGGTTGGCTCCGCCCACTGAGGAGTTCACAGCCCTGGAGGTGGGAGAACCAGGCAGAGAGAGTTGAAGTTGAAGCCAGACTGGAGTCTGGGAAGCAAGGACAGTTTAGGAGGAAGAAGTAGAAGGAAGTGGTAGAGGAGCTTGTAAGAGGAGTTAAAGTGGAAAACTAAGTGACAGTTAAGCAAGCCTGAAGTTGGTCCGGGTGTGTGCCCCGGACTGAGACAGCAAGGTCAGCAGACGGCGGTGATAGTCTGCAGGGGGACTGCTTGGAGGTTGCTGGAAGGACCGCGGACGGGTGGTGACCCGGCGGTACCGGAGCAGTATACGAAGAACAGTCAGCACCAGGGCAGGGGCCTTTCGGATCCCGGCAAGGCTAGGAGTCACCATAATTTGCCAAATCCGTCAGTGAAGGGGACCTCTGTCTCCTAACAACCAAGTCCCGATTGAAGGCAACAGTCCGACCGTTAAGGGGAGACACCGCCACCGCCAAGGCACCAGTTTCCCAGGGCCAGGGCCTGCGGGCAAGAGAGGGGCTCCTCCGGCCCATATCCAAGCCGGGGAGCGGGTAACCGGTGGGAACCCATCGCTACCAAAAAGACTTTACATAGGTGCAGGGAAGAGACCGTCACCGCTAACTGCAGGGAACATCAGCACCGTAACCGTCCGAGGGACCCGTCCAACCAGCCGTTTGGTTACCAAGAACTGTGTCGTGTTTACTGGCCTCCGTGCCGTGCAGCACAGCGCTGCCCCTGCGCCCCTGCACCTCCACAGGCCCCATACCCGCCTGTCCACCATACCAACCCCATCACTGGGCCCCGGGACCACCAAAACCCCCTACCCACGGAGGGGCAAATCAACAACTGGCTGCTCCATACCATCACTCCCGGGCTCCCCAGACAGAGCAGCGGTGGTGTCCACTTAATCACCACAACCGTGGGTGGCGTCACGGACAATAAACTGTCCCAAATCCCAATCCCCTTTCACTCACGGGCGAGGAGCGCCGCTCGAGTCCCCGGGATCCGGCCCATCGCTCGAGCCACCGAGCAGCAGCAGCAGGCCGCAGCAGCCGCAGCGGCAGCCGGACCCGAGCAGTGGGAGAGCGCGGCGTCCCCTCCTCCGCCCGCGACACACACACACAACACCCAACACATAAGCAGCGTGGCACACACAAATATACGCACATACCGCACAACACACACATTGCACAAAACATACCTCCCACCAAAACACACACACATACCCCACACCAACACAAACCGCGCAACACACACACACAGCGCTCCACAAACAACGTAACACACACAACGCAACACACAAACAACACCGCTCTCACCCCCCACCACACCCAGACAACACCCAGAACATGTACAGCGCCCTACACAAACACTTGGTAACTACACACAACAACATCTATATATATATATATATATATATATATATAACAAAAATCATACATTAACTACACAATACGTAAATTGTAGAATACCCGATGCGTAGAATCGGGCCACCTTCTAGTATATATATATATATATATATATATATATATATATATATATATATATAAAACAAATGTTAGAAATTTTTAATCCTTCCTGTACCTGAGAAGCCAATGGTTCTTGACCATTTATCCAGCAATGAACCATGTCTGCGCTTCAGTTCTAAGTTGCACAGATTTCACACTAAATCAGGGGTTAAGAGCTTATGAATTGCTCTTATGTCTGTCACATTACATTCAAAATCTAAGGAACTATTTTTGAATCGCGGTAAAAGCCATTGTCATTTCCTTCAAGGAATATCATTGCTGTTCTATGATTGGAATTTTCTCATGATGTTGCTGACAATTGCAATGCAACTGGATCTCTTGTTAAATTTTTAAAGACATTTTTTCTAAAAATTGAAGCTAAAAATAATAGTAATAAAAAAAAATTCCATACCTAATTTCTTCAGCAGTGATGCTACACTGAAGAAGACTTGCTGCTGTTGGGATATTCTTAAGATTACCGCTGATCAGTGGGTGTCCCGGAAGAAGAACACTACTTATCTTAGGCAGACACTATAATAGGAAAAAGATTGTTTAATATTTGTTTAAGGATTATAAAATGGCATCTTGTGTGATCAGCTGTAAAGGGCACTTTACACGCAGCGACATCCCTAGTGATGTCGCTGCTGATCGTACCCACCTCCGTCGTTTGTGCGTCACAGGCAAATCGCTGCCCGTGCCGCACAACATCGCTAACACCTGTCACATGGACTTACCTGCCTAGCGACGTAGCCGTGGCCGGCAAACAGCCACCTTTCTAAGGGGGCGGTTCGTGCGGCGCCACAGCGACGTCACACGGCAGCCGCCCAATAGAAGAGCATGGGTGGAGAGCAGCTGAAAGAAAGTGACGCCCACCTTGTTGCCGAAGGACGCAGGTAAGGTGTTGTTCCTCGTTCCTGGGGTGTCACACGTAGGGATGTGTGCTGCCTCAGGAATGACGAACAACCTGCATCCAGCACCAGCACCGATATTTGGGATTAGAACGACGTGTCAACGATCAACGATAAGGTGAGTAGTTTTGATCGTCAGCGGTCGTTCGTACGTTTCACACGCAATGACGTCACTATTGAGGCCGGATGTGCGTCACGAATTCCGTGACCCCAACGACATCTCGTTAGCGATGTTGTTGCGTGTAAAGCGGCCTTTATGTCTCTAAATCACTATAAGTCAACATCAGTTTGAGATTAGTGTGAAGCACCTCGGATCATTCTCACACTTCAGACAAGCATACTCACCAACAGAGTTGGACTGGCCTACAGGAGAACCGGAGAATCCTCCGGTGGGCCCCTGTACACTTACAGACAAAGGAAGCATCTTATTATTCATTTTACAAACTACCCAGTATATTAGTATATAGAAGCATAGGTAAATGTGTGAATGTAATATTTGATCAGTGGGCCCCCAGAGTTAATGTTACTGGTGGGCCCCTGCTACCTCAGTCTGACCCTGCTCACCAACCATTTACAACATTTAGGCCTCGCCTCAAGGAACTTCCAAGAACATCACACAAATAGTTATTTTTGGTCGTGTTTTGTTTAACTCTACATCATTCATGGTCCATTTTGCTGGATTTGGTCTGGTGAAATTGGGACTGTTGGTAAGTATGGTCAAATTTCTCAACATATTGCTTCCTTAGGCTATGTTCCCACAATGAGTTTTTGTTGAGTTTTTGTTGTTGCATATTTTCATTGCATCAAAAAAGCAGCGTCTAAATTTATTTAGATTTATCTAAACAGGGATTTATCTAAATCTCTTGCCCACTGTGCTTGTTTTCTAGTCATCGTAAACTGAGCTGCGGTGCGTGTTTCCAATCTGTAACATGTCAATGTCTGAGTTTTCTGTGCAGATTTTCCCTATAGAGTTATGTTAGATGCGGAAGATCTGCAGGTAAAAAAATGCACATGTGTTTTTTGTGTGTTTCCGCGGCATAAGGCAATGTGCACACATTGAGTATTTAGTGAGGTTTTTACCTCAGTATTTGTAGCCAAAACCATGAGTCGAACAATCAGAGGAAAAGTATAATAGAAACACGGGCACCACTTCTGTATTTATCATCCACTCCTTATTTTGGCTACAAATATTTAGGTAAAAAACTCACCAAATACTCAGCGTGTGCACATGGCCTTATAGTGATGATCATCAGAACGCCATACTAACTGGTGCAGCCCAATGATATCATTGGTCAGCTGTATAGCGTGGGATGGTAGACTATATTTTCTGTCCCTCTGCATGCTACATGAAAGATGGGATCCTGGCTGGATGTGGGTGCTGTTGCTAATGGGGCAGTACGCCCTTGCAGGGCGCATGCTGCAGGCAACCTTAGCTGGCAAGTACCAGATGTTAATGTGGCGCTCCTGAGGGCCCAGTCACCACAGGGGTACTATGTCTCAACCAGTGGTGTTGTATCCCATTTTCTGGTAAGGAGAGAGCACAGGTCTTTGTCCACACACTCATAGCATAGACACACCTATCAGGCCAGGGTGAGGGCAAGATTGCTCCTAAGGGAGAGCACAGTCCAGGAGCCAGTCTGATGTGGGGCTTAGGTAGTGGGTGGAACAAGGTAGAACAAGGAAAGACACAGAACAGTGGTGTGGTTCGGAGGAGAGAAGTCCTCAGGACTGGAGCCGGAGGAGCTCGTCCCAGGACAAGGAAGAAGATCAGAAGGAGAGGAAGAAGTGGTCCCAGAGTCATGAATAGTGAAAGATCCACCCATGGGGCTCGCATCCACATCCAACGCACTGATGTGGAGGGACTAGGCCAGAAAGGGAAACCAGCCCCTAGACTAGTGGAAAACAACCAGGCTCAACCAGCAAACCGGAGGCTGAGGTATCTTCATATGCTGAAGCCACAGCCACACACAAATCCACTGAAAAGGTAACCAAACAGGGCTAAGGGATATAAGGGATAGTACAGAGGAGCCTCCCAAGCAAGACCCCCAGACACCAGCTCAGGGCACTGTGTGTGAGGCGCAGGGAAGGAGGGTGAAGCCAGAGCAGGAAGACAACCAGGAAAGGGATACAGAAAGGAACACTGGTTTTGTGCCTCCGAAATACCTGGGGATTGGCTGGATCCTATAATTGCAGGACTCAGCATTTCAAGGGCAGTATTTGACCGCCCGGCCAATGATAATTTGGAACTGCCAACTGTGAGTAAAAGAGCTAATGACTGCATCCCGCTGTGTCCTGGATTCCTTGTCTGCGCCACCAGCCCCGCGCTATTCAATGCACTTCATCTGCTAAAAGGACGGCACTTTCTGCCCTGGGGCCCAGCTCCACCTGTGAGGAGCTGTACCCTCATTGCTGCGTCACCATCTGCCCCAGCGTTCCCATCCAGCAGCGTTGGCCATACCTGGCCGAGTACCACCACTCATTTCCCCTGTAAATATCCCTCATTCCTCACTCACTTAAAAACGACGCCGCCAGGGTCACGGACTTAGGCCCTGCTGCCATGACCTCCCAACAGAACCGGCCCGGTTCCGAGTGCCCCACAGCCTCGGTGGGCGTGTCATCAATTCACTAATAATATTATAGATTTCTGGCATACACAAGTTTGTGATGAAATAATACAATTTATTTGTAAATTACTTCTGCAAAAGAGCCACACCACCAGTTTTGCTAATGTTCCGGCTCTTACATTCAGAGCCTTCATTTGGGCAAAATGGATCCTGGGGTGGACACTAGAAAGCTCTGTAGAGCAGTAATGGATGCCTTGTGGGCAGGAGCAAGGCAGAGTAAGTGCCAGGGCTGTAGTGAATCTGTTATGGCGTTAGTGAGGTGAAGTGTTGGTGCCTTATCACAGCAGCAGGGTGTCTGGGAGAAACTCCGGTGTACCGGCTGTGTAAGGATTCCCAGCCACTCCCACCATGGGCTTCCATGGCGGCTGGTTCAACTGTCATGAGGGACTTGACTAAACATTGGAAAAGGGCTTAGAAACTATTTTTGCTCAACTGTATCTAGTACCCCAATCCTTTATGCCATATATTGACTGCACTTCTTTTATGATCATCCCTACACTTTCTGCCTTTCAGCCATTTCTGACATCTGTGCCTCCTCAGCACAGTTCATTGGGGCTCCATTTGAGGGTTCAGTTGGAAAACATCCTAATAAATTAGGCAAAGGCTGAAGAGCCAGAGGGTTCGTTAAGGGGGCTTTACACGGAACAACATATCTAACGATATGTCGTCGGGGTCATGGAATTCGTGACGCACATCCGGCGTTGTTAGCGACATCGTTGCGTGTAACAGCTGCGAGCGAGTGTTAACGACCAAAAATACTCACCTAATCGTTGATCATTGACACGTCGTTCATTTTCAAAATCTCGTTGGTCGTTGTGGACGTAGGTTGTTCGTCGTTCCTGAGGCATCACACATTGCTACGTGTGACACCCCGGGAACGACGAACAACAGCTTACCTGTGATGTCGCTGCATGTAAAGCAGCTTTTAGACCTGTTTCTTGCTTTGACCATAGCAAACCAGTTTCGGGATAGACATTCTGCTACCCGAGGAACGTTCTAGACAATGAAGCTTGCTCAGAAGCCAATATTCTGTCTATGGAACACTGACATTTTAATCATTGATTAGAACATCTCTTTCAGTTATGAAAAGAAAGTGAGAATACAGATGCTCTTGTATTCCATCACACTAATTCTGAATGCTAAATATTTCAGTCTCCCATGTACAGAAATGAAACTGCCAGTATTTACAAGAGGCGAAGGGTTTTTTAAAAAGCCGAATATAATAAAAGTCTTCTGTTAGCTGGGGAGCTGAATTTTCTGGCTTGGCATGAAAAGGTTTAATCTTGGAATGGTTTAGAAGTTATTTTAATAATACTGTCAGAATAATGGAGGATTTGCATTAGAAATGATGCTTGCACCATTTGATTAGAAATGCCCATGATTTAGAAAGTTCTAGAAAAAAAATCTCTTCTGCGTTTAGTTTGGATGGATTTTTACCTCTGAGATGTGCAGAAAGAAAGTCTGATACATTTTTTTGTCATCTTGATGGAGCAAGAACTACATTTATTTATCACACGTACTAGGAAAATACTGTAAATTCTGAAAATCACTTGAATATTTACTATAGGTCATGAAAGTTGACAGGTCTCTATCTCTGCAGTGAAAAATGTGATTAAGATTTGACTTTAGAGATTTTTTTTTTAATCTGACCTACTATTGGTTAGAAAAGTGTAACGGCTTACATATCATGAAGGTAGTGAAAGCCCTTAGAAAAGGTTGGCACTTTACCCTTTTCCATCACTGGCCAAACCTAAGCAGGGTTTCCTTTTGGTTTGAAATTAATAATGTTCTTCGATAATAACAAATACCTAGAGAAAGAAAGGGGTAAATTCTGAATTGCTGTTGAAAGACCCAGGAGCAGGGTGAAGACAAATATGATTTCATTTGTCAACACGTTTCAGAGCTAAATGCTCCTTCTTCAGGACAATTACATTAGGTATTCTGTTGTCCTGAAGAAGGAGCATTTAGTACTGAAAGACATTGACTAGTGATGAGCGGACCCGCAGATCGGCGGGTCCAAATTGGTTTATAAAAAAAAAAACAGTTCAGGCCCAGAATTGATCATGGATATTTGCCCAGATGCCGGTCTCAATGTAAGTTTATGGGGACCAGAAGTGGTAGAAGGGATAAGGGGATTATAGCAAGCACGTTATACTTACCAGCTTCCTGCGTGGCTGTAATGCTACTTTCGGGGCTGCTCTTTAACCCACATAGATATCCACTGCTTCCCCCACTCACCGGCAGTGCCGACATCTCTGATTGGTTGCAGTCAAATGCGCCCCCAACCTGTGTGACAGCGTGTCTGACTGCAAACAATCAGAGGCGATATGTGTGTCCCCCTATATTGGTGTAAAAATAAATAAATAAATGGCATAGGGTGCCCCCATATTATGATAGCCAGCACAGATAAGCATATGGCTTAAGGCTGGAGCCCCCAGCCATGTGCTTATCTTGGCTGTGTTTCAAAATAAGAGCGACCACATGCACCTTTTTTTTTTTTCAATTATTTACATATATAATTTTAAAAAATGATGTGCGGTCCCCCCCAATTTTGATACCCAGCCATGATAAAGCCGACAGCTGTAGGCTGGTATTCCCAGGCTGAGGATACCCATGGTTATAGGGACCCCAGCCTAAAAATAGCAAACTGCAGCGACCCAGGATTCTTATATCCATTAGATGTGACAATCCCGGAACTTTACCTAGCTCATCCCGATTGCCCTGGTGTGAGGGCAATCTGGGTAATAAGGAGTTAATGACAGCTCACAGCTGCCACTAAACCCTAGATTAGTAATGGTGAGGGTCTAGAAGACCCCCCCATTGCTAATCTGTAACTGAAAAGAAATAAACACAAACACCAAAAAAATCCTTTATTGGAAATAAAATAAAAAAAAACAAACCACCATCTTTCTCTCTTTCTCCAAATTATTAAACCCAAAACCCAGATGTAATTCACACGAGGTTCCATGACAATTCCAGCTCTTCTACACTCCTGAAGTGCACAGGCATAGAACATGATCACATGATGTGGGCTTCAGGAGAGACCTGAGCAGCAGTGATGAGCGCTGACGTCACTCAGTTTATTTGTGGTCAAAGCTCGAGGTTCCTATAGTCCTCCATCTGTGATTGCAGGTAACCTGACCTCAGAAAACCTTATTAAACTCAGTGACCTCAGTGAGCTCACTGAATTCACAGGCCTGAAGAAAACCACATTTTTTTTGCCAAGAGATGCAAATTTGTTGCTGAAATTTTCACACCATTTCCCTGCATCCAATCTATACCTTATGGCAAAACAATTGCATCAATACCACATCATAATGCATGCGGTTATGATTTGATTTTTTCCCTGGAGGTGTAGATTGGGTGCAGGAATATGGTGTAAAATTTCAGCACCAAATCTGCATCTCTTGGCAAAAAAATGCACAAAAACATCTTTCCGTTGTTTCGGTGCAGTGTTCTTCCTGGAGGTACAAATTTGAGGCTGAAATGTCTGCTTTAATATGATTTGCATTTATTTATAAAAATATAAAAAATTTGGCAAAAATATAGTTTCAAATTTTTTATTTTTATGCCCTAAAACTAGATAGTTATACCTCACAAGAGAGTTAATAAATAAGATTTGCCTCATGCCTACTTTACATAAGAACCTTTTTCTTAATTATTAATTTAGAATCAAAACAATGACATAACCTAAACATATTTAGCATAACATATGTATAAAAGCAAAGTGGACCAGTACATTACAGTAAAATTCTAAGACAGGCATAAATATAAGAGCTCAAAATCCTCTAAAAGTAAAAAAGGAAACTGCAATATAACTGTAAAGGCCGCTTTACAAGCTACGATTTAGCTGACGTTCTCAGTAGCGATGTGACACGCCCAGATCGTTGTTACGATTTACTGAGATCGCTCATAGGTCGTTTATTAGCGGTTACACGCAACGATCTCACAAACGACGCAACATCGTTCAGCGATATATTGTTTGACCAAGGCGGTCGTGTGAATGTTGTTCGTCATTGGCACGGTGTCACACGTACCAATATGTCTGCTGCGTTCCAAACGACGAACAATATTTTGAAACTGAACGACGTGTCAACGATCAATGATTTTCAACCTATTTGCGATCGTTCGGAGTTGCTCGTAGGTGTCACACGCAACGATGTCGCTAACGATTCCAGATGTGCGGCACGGAATCCGTGACCCCGACGACATATCGTCAGATAAATCGTAGTGTGTAACGCTGCCTTAATTCTGTAAGGTGCCAGAGGGCGGTAGTCGTGGGCGAGGCAGCACCATTGTACCCTCATGCCCTGGCACCTCACATTGAGAATGTGTTCCTGATTATGTTTGCTGTACTGAGTGTGGCGCAGTTCACTCACTTGTGCTACATGATCTCTAGATGATTCTCTGGTCTCCGTTTCCTTTGCTTATACATAGGAAACACGAAACACCAAGAATTTACCAACACAACTTTGTTGACTTGTAAGAACATTCTTTTCCAAAAACTGGAATACAGAGCATTTAAAATTCCTTCCTTCTTTCCTGGGGTATCTCCTCTCCTAGGAACTCTTGTCACTTCTAGCCACAGCTTCCCTCTCATTCTGTCCTTTTTATATTTATTTATATATCATTATATTATTATTATTATTATTTTATTCCAGTCCTCCTGACTTCAGCCTACAGTTCTATATGAGTTATTCCCTCTTCCCACAACATGGCTCCACATTCATACCCTCTGTTGGAGTATCCCAGCATAGCCATCGGCCATGAGCCATCATTTCCAGACATTCAAGAGGGAGCCCTCGTACCTAAACCAGCACTCCACTCTCTTTTCTCAGTCAGAACCCTATTCTCAAGCCTGTATCTTCAGATTACATCCTACTTGACATACTCCAACATTTCCTTAACACAATTTGCATCATAAAAATACAGTACATTTAACATAGTAACATAGACATACACATTACATATTATACCAACATACTGTACCGCAGGGATTTTACCACCTCTTACAATTCCACAGTGTGAAAATCATATGTAGAGCTTTTTGGTAAAACAGATCATTCTACTGTTTATTGAAAATGGAGAGAACAAAGAAGAGAACACATTGCCTACAGTCAAACACAGTGGAGGTTTAAAGATGTTTGGGCTCGTTCTTCTGCTTCTGGCACTAGATGCCTTGACTGTGTGCAAGACATGAATTCTGAAGACTACCAAAGGATTTTGGGTTGCTCAGTGTCAGAAAGCTGTGTTTGCATCCTAGGTTATGGGACTTTCAATAGGACAATGACCACAAACATACTTCAAGAAGCCCCAAGAGATGAATAGAATCAAAGTGTTGGAGAGAGCTGAAGTGGCAGCAATAAGTCCAGATTTACATCTCATTGAACACTTGAGGAATAATTTTAAAATTGCTGTTGGGAGAAGACGCCTTCACATATTAGAGACATGGAGCAGTTTACAAAAGAAGAGTCCAAAATTACAATTGAGAGGAGTAAAAAGCTTGTGGACGGTTATAGGAAGCGATTGATTGCAGTTATTTATTCCAAAGGGCGTGCAACCAAATTTTAAGTTGAGGGTGCCAACAATTTTGTCCGGCCCATTTTTGGAGTTTTTTGCGAAATTATGTTCAATTTGACTTTTTTACTCAGTTATTTTTTGTTTTGTTCCAATACACACAAAGGAAATAAATGTGTATAATAAAACATGTAATTGCAATAATTTTCTGGGATAAATACTTCATTTTCTGGAACAATTTCAAGAGTGCAAACACTTTTGGCCATGACTGTACAACCATCCATACTAATACAAATCAGTAGATTAATTAATAATGCAACTTGTCTTGCGCAAGTTGATCAATTACTTTTACACAGAGATGTTTTGGCCTCGTAATTAATCTATAGATTTACATTTTGTCCAGCCTGTTCTCAGCCTTGATGTTTTCAGACTTTGCCTATTGTGACTTCTAGGCTATAATGTACAGTACAGTGTTTATCTGACATCTTCTTTGTAATTCCATATTCTTATGGATAAAATAAATAAAACACAAAAAATAACATTTACTACACATTTGGATAGATTGGAAATAAATTACATAAAGATACGTTTAGGGCAGGGGTGGGATTCAAACTAATAACACCAGGTTCCCTGTTTGTGTTAAGGAACCACACACACTTTAAATCCATGTCCATTTTAAAACCCTCATTTTGTTAGCTACATCTATTTTCCGGCACTTTCCTCAACTGTACAAAAAAATGTAATGGCAGTTAAAACTAAAAGGGTTTTTCCTTTTTTATCCCACCTGTACCTTCATTTACAATCTCATTGTCTCCTGTCAGGTTCACATTGTCCTAGTCGCTGTCAGTCATTTCTTAGAATGGTGTATATTATTAAAGGGTTTTCTACAAATTTTTAAAACTAGTACTAAAAGAACTCTGTTCAAATTGGAAAGGATGGCCACCTGTCCATCTGCTACCTCAGTTGTCTAGTCCACCTAATTTTTGACCTCAGCAGCCACATGCCATATATGTGCGATATACCTCCACACTATGACCAGACTATGTATTACCACCACATAATGACCGAATACTACCACAAGTGATAAATATCACCACACCATGACTGGATGACATATTACCCCAAAGACCAAATAATAGCACGTACAAGGGAAAAATACCACTACACTATGACCAGATCACATATTAACACCACATAATGACTGAATTCCACATTCAAGGGAAAAATACCACCACACTATGACCATACCAAATATTACTACCACATATTGAATAAATAATACCACATACAAGTTACAAGTACTACCATACCTTGACAAGATCACATATTACCACAAGATAGTGACCGAATAGTACCATATACAAGAGAGAAATGTCACAATTCCATGACTAGACCACCTGTTACCACCACATAATGACTGAATATTGCAATACTGAGCAATAATAAAAACCACAATACTAATGCCACTAATATATCACTAGTGATATTATACACAGGAGCTATGCATATAGTGTATAAGTTTACAGTTAATACAGTGGCCACCAGTGACATTATTCAAAGGAGCTCTGTATATAGTGTCACTTCACAGGCAATATAGGAATCACCAGTGACATTATACACAGGAGCTTTGTATATAATGTATAGAGTACATGTAATATAGTAATTACCCATGACATTATACATAGGAACTCTGTATATAGTATATAGTGTACAAGTAATAGAGTGATCACCATTGAAACACAGAAGCTTTATATAGTATACACTGATCAGCAAAAGAGTAACAATGTTTTGAACTTTTTACTTTCAGACTCCATATCTGGCCATCCATTACAGCTTTGATTGCAAGACTGATAGTAGCAGAACGGCACTCCAAGTCAAATAGAGATGGTGCACGGATCGGGTCCAACCTTGTTCATACAAATAAATTAAACAATCCGGTACTCAGCATATTGATAGTGGATTTTATCCAATCAAGATGTCTGCGTAATCACAAATATTTGACGTTTCGGTCTCTCAGACCTTCATCAGAAATACACTAAAATAAAAAATATAAACAAAGAATATGTAGCATATCTCAACATACACAAAATAAAAATAAAAGAGCTACTTCAGTATCAAACAGACATAACCACATTATATAACACATGTATTGCTTATGTACATGTCAGTCTTTTTCTTAGATTACAGAGTTATGCCTTCTGATTGAGCACTCCTGCTCTTGTCTCAGGCTATTTAAATTCTCCATTTCTAGGTTCCTGTTCGCCCATAAATTTTAGGTTTTTTAACCCAAAGAGAGGCATTAGTTTGAGAGGGACCCAACAAAACGAGGTCACCTCACCATTGGCTGTTGAGCTCACATAAAACTAGCCAATTTTGTGTGGTAAGAATCTCTACATGTTTTTCACAGCAGTAATTCATGTCAATATTCCTACATACATTGTTACACATATGTTAGCACAAGAGTGCAACTGTCTCCCTTTGTTACTATGTTTAAGACCCCCCAGCCAGATAAAGCCATACGGCTGCAGGCTGGTATTCTCAGGATGGGGAGCCCCACGTTATGGGGAGCCTCCCAGCCTAACAATATCAGCCAGCAGACGCCCAGAATTGCCGCATACATTAGATGCGACAGTTCTGGGACTCTACCCAGCTCTTCCCGATTTGCCCTGGTGCATTGGAATCGGGGTAATAAGGAGTTAAGGGCAGCCCATGGCCGCCACTAAATCCTAGATTAATCATGTCAGGCGTCTCCCCGAGATACCTTCCATGATTAATCTGTAAGTTACAGTTAAAAAACAGACACACCCGAAAAATCCTTTATTAGAAATGAAAAACACTAACAAATTCCCTCCTCACCAATTTATTAACCCCAACAAAGCCCTCCATGTCCGACATAATCCATGGACCTCCAGTGTCACATCCAGCTCTGCTGCATGAAGGTAACAGGAGCAGCAGTATACACCGCCGCTCCTGTCAGCTCCACGCAGCAAATGAGGTCAGTAGCGCAATCAGCTGCTGTCAGTCAGGTAACTCACAGCCACCGCTGGATCCAGCGGTGGCCGCGGGTAACCTCAGTGACAGCTCAGCTCCACACAGCAAATGAGGTGAGTAGCGCGATCAGCGGTGGCCGTGAGTTAACTGACTGACAGCAGCTTATCGCGCTACTCACCTCATTTGCTGCGTGGAGCTGACAGGAGCGGCGGTGTATACTGCTGCTCCTGTCACCTTCATGCAGCAGAGCTGGATGCGACGCTGGAGGACCGTGGATTATGCCGGACATGGAGGGCTTTGTTGGGGTTAATAAATTGGTGAGGAGGGAATTTGTTAGTGTTTTTTATTTCTAATAAAGGATTTTTCGGGTGTGTCTGTTTTTTAACTGTAACTTACAGATTAATCATGGAAGGTATCTCGGGGAGACGCCTGACATGATTAATCTAGGATTTAGTGGCAGCTATGGGCTTCCATTAACTCCTTATTACCCCGATTGCCAACGCACCAGGGTAAATCGGGAAGAGCCGGGTAGAGTCTCAGAACTGTTGCATCTAATGTATGTGGCAATTCTGGATGTCTGCTGGCTGATATTGATAGGCTGGGGGGCTCCCCATAACATGGGGCTCCCCATCCTGAGAATACCAGCCTGCAGCCGTATGGCTTTATCTGGCTGGTATTAAAATAGAGGGGGAACCGCACACCTTTTTTTTAATTATTTATTTATTTTTTTCTCTGCTCCATAGTGACACGCCCACTGGCGGCTGCGATTGGTTGCAGTTAGACAGCTGTCACTCAGCGTGTGGGCGTGTCTCACTGCAACCAATCATATTTGCCGGTGGGCGGGGAAAGCAGGGAATACGAGATTGATTAATGAGCGGCCGGCTTTTTCAAAAGAGGAAAAGCCGCCGGAGTTTAGAGAACAGCCATGCAGCGCCGCGCCGGAGATCGGGGAACGGTGAGTATGCGAGAGGGGTACTCCATTCAGTCACTCTGGTGATTAGCGGTCACCGGTGAGTCCTTCACAGGTAACCACTAATCAGGACGCGACACAGACAGAGCCGCGGTATGACAATGAAGTCGGGTGAAGTTCACCCCAGTTCATTCTCTACGCGCGACTCTGTCTTCTGTCAGCGGGTATGTATGTACGACATTGTGCATCACAAACACGCATAAATTCACACGGACAACACATACACATGTCAGTTATTTCTCTCACGCATAAACGGGCAATCAACACGCACACACGGCTAGCATACGGCATTCACACAGATGGCACATGGACACAAAAAAAGGACACAAAAACAGAAAACGGACCCGAAAAATGGACGTAACACACGTGCGTGTTTTTTCACGGATGTGTGAAGGGGGCCTAATATTCAGTTTCCACATGTTCACATTAGTAAGGTAGAAAGTGTCATCAGTCTTTTTCTTAGATTACAGGGTCATGTCTTCTAATTGAGCTCCTACTCTTTAGCCTAAAGGGGGCTTTACACGCAACGACATATCTAACGATATGTCATCGGGGTAATGAAATTCGTGACGCACATCTGGCGTCGTTAGCGACGTCGTTGCGTGTAACAGCTCCGAGCGAGTGTTGATGATCAAACATACTCACCTAATCGTTGATCGTTGACACATCGTTCATTTTCAAAATCTCATTGGTCATTGTGGACTCAGGTTTTTCGTTGTTCCTGAGGCAGCACACATCACTACATGTGACACACCCCAGGAACGACGAACAACAGCTTACCTGCATCCTCCGGCAACGAGGTGGGCATGTTGTTAATGCAGCTTGTCACCGCCCCTCCGCTTCTATTGGTCGCCCACTGTGTGACGTCGCTGTGACGGCGCACAAACCTCCCCCTTAACGAAGAGGTTGTTCGCCGCCCACAGCGACTTCGCTAGGAAGGTAAGTCCGTGTGACGGGTGTTAGCGATATTGTGCGCCTCGGGCAGCGATTTGCCCGTGATGCACAAACGACGTGGGCGGGTGCTTTCACGAGCGACATCGCTAGCGATGTCACTGCGTGTAAAGCAGCCTTTAGGCTATTTTAGTTCTCCAGTTGTAGGTGTCTATCCACCCATAAATTGTAGGATTTTTAATCCAAAGAAAGGAATTAGTTTGATAGGGACCCAACAAAAAAAGGTTGTTTTGCCATTGGCTGTGGGGCTCACATAAAAATGGCCATTTTTGTGTGCTAAGTATCTTTACATGTTTTTCACAGTAGTATTGTATGTCTATATTCCCATATTCATTGTTACACATGTCTTAGCACTTCAGAGTGCAGCTGTCTCCTTTTTGTTACTATGTTTCATGTTCAGTTTGCACCTGTTCACATTAGAAAGGTAGGAAGTGCCATCAGTCTTTTTCATAGGCTACATAATGTAGACATGGCCCTGTCCCAACTTTTTTGAGACGTGTTGCAGCCATCAATTTCTAAATTAATTATTTTTTTCAAGTGAGATGGAAAAATATCACCTTGTTCTGTTTCAAATCATACAGCCTTGTGTCACAAGAAGAGTTACTTTCCTAGTTTCTCTACTAAAAGATTAAAATCTTCTTCTCCATGGGATCCTAATTGGTACAAAATTGCCATAAAACACCTGCTTTTATATGAGTTCATTCTCCTAATCCAATAACACATTATTATGTAGGATATCTCGCCTTAAAAATCCTTAAATGGAGCATTTGGGAACCATATAATCAATTCAGCTTCTACATGTTTCTTATTGACATTTCCTCCTTCTCATTTGTTTGGCCTTACACACTCCATTGGCGCTTCAATAATGGCCATAGGTGCAGTATAGACAACACAAGGGAACAAAGAGACTGAAGCATAACTTATTCTATGGGGTTTGGTTTCTAAAGGTTGATCTAAAACATAAACTTAATAAATAAAATCACCTTAAAAGAAAAAGAAAACTATGATTTTTTTTTGTTATTGTATGCCTTAAAGTGGATTTGTGATCAGATTTCACAAGGCAAACTATACAAATTAATAAATAGATTTAAAGAGGACCGACCATCAGGATGTGTAGAGTGAAGACCAACAAAGCACAGCACTCGGCGACCTCCAGCGCTCCAATCAAAGCGACACTCACGAGGTTTTTTTCCCCACAACTGGAGAGGTATCATTAATGTAATTTCCCTGCTCCTAGTAAATTACTTACCAGCCACCAACTTCTTCTGTTTTCGGCACCATTCTGGTCCTGTTCTGCTAAGTGTGACCTGTCGGAACGCTCCACTGTTTGTTCTTCTCTAAGACGGGCTTTGCACGTTGCGACATCGCAGGCCGATGCTGCGATGTCGCACGCGATAGTCCCCGCCCCCATTGCAGGTACGATATCTTGTGATAGCTGGCATAGCGAAAATTATCGCTATGCCAGCTTCACATGCACTCACCTGCCCTGCGACCGTCGCTCTGGCCGGCGACCCGCCTCCTTGTTAAGGGGGCGGGTCGTGCGGCGTCATTGTGACGTCACACGGCAGACGGCCAATCGGAGCGGAGGGGCGGAGATGAGCAGGATGTAAACATCCCGCCCACCTCCTTCCTTCCGCATATCCTACGGAAGCCGTGGTGACACCGGTAGGAGATGTTCCTCGCTCCTGCGACTTCACACACAGCGATGTGTGCTGCCACAGGAGCGAGGAACAACATCGGGCCGTCGCGTCAGCGTAATTATGGATTACGCCGACGCTGCACCAATGATATGATAATGACGCTTTTGCGCTCGTTAATCGTATCATCTAGGCTTTACACACTACGATGTCGCATGCGATGCCGGATGTGCGTCACTTTCAATTTGACTCCACCGACATCGCACCTGCGATGTCGTAGTGTGCAAAGCCCGCCTTAGTCTATCAGAGCTAGAATGAGGCCAGAACAAGGCTCTCATAGACTTACATTGAAAGCTTGTGACCATTAGCTCTGACGTCCAGTAGATCATGGACTACGGGTAGAGCAAAAGTCTACAGCTGATTAGGGAACTTACATTAGTGATACCAGTGAAAAAAAATAAAATTGCTGGAGTGGTACTTTAAAGGGTGCTTTACACGCTGCGACATCGCTATCGATATATCGTCGGGGTCACGGTGTTTGTGACGCACATCCGGTATCGTTAGCGACATCGCAGCGCGTGACATCTAGGAGCGACGATCAACGATCGAAAAAGTGGAAAAAATCATTGATCTCCTTTTGGGGAAAGGAGAGAGTCATCCACTGCTCAGGTATTATTAGAGTTAGGCTAACGTCTTAATGTACAATGATGTTAAAGCAATATGGTATATATGATTCGTGCGGTGCTGTGTGACACTATCGGTCATACACTGTGAATTTATATTAGTTTTTGGCCACACTTATTACAGCTTTGTGTGGCAAAAGGCTGGTTACGGCTTTACTTGTGGATTGATAGGCAGAAGTGTGTCACTGTATTGTATGCCTAAACCCAGGTGCGATGCCATGTGACATTGTCGGACATATACTGCCATTAGTGTGTCACTGCGTTTATGCCTAAACCTAGGTGAAACCGCTAGTATTATCTATTTATCGGCTGTTAGTAGAATTTTTTTGCCAGAGAGGTATCTTGAACATAATATTAGACTATTTGGTATGGAAGTTCCTCCCCTAGTCGTTTGGTGTTATGTTTAGACATATGTCTATAAAATAGAGGCCGATATTTCATGTCCCCTATTACTGCTTTCCACATGTAAAATTCAGCCGGTTAATTGATATTTTCAGAGGCAAAATTCAATACTTCTTTGCCAGTATGATGAGCCGCTGCACTGTATGAATCAAACCATATATATATATATAAAAAACAAAAATTTTAAAAAATTGATGATTACTGCATAGCAGGATATGTATTGCCAAACCTTTCTAACCTGTGACAGTTTTTTGGATGTAACATAATCTCCTTTGTGGTGTGGTGTTTGTTTGAATAAAAAATAAAAAATGATGGAATGAAAAAACCTTTTGAATTTATTTTTTAGCGTTTCTTCAAAATACCCAGGTAATTTACCTTAGGGTGCTTTCTGTGATATAGTTGCTTCTTTGAAGGCTAATTTAATATGTTTTTGGACCTTGTGTGTTTCTAATTCTGTAAGAGCCCTGGCTAGTGAGCTGGCAGGTGAGAGATGGTAAAACAAATGGTGGGGATACAACAACAGACTGCTGCAGTCAGCACCAAGACTGCAGCCTACGTATCAACTTGCAGAGAAGGCTCCACCAGCTCCTTCCACATCCAGGCCAAGCATCCAAATGAGTAAGAGAATAACCGGAACCCTCTACTGGGAGAAGAGCTTATACGTAGGAACTGGGAGTGGTCCAAACCGGAAACACCTGGGAAGGTAATGAGAATGCTTGCTGGCAAGGAATGTTGACATTAACCCTCTCCTCCCCAAAGGAAAGGGAATACATTTAATCTGCAGAGTCTCAAGGCAAAGAGACTCTGGGCCAGAACCTGTCACTAGTATCTATAACTGTGAGACAGTGTCTGAATTCACTGAGGTACTATCAATGGGGGCAGCAGATAACAGCTGTAACAGTGTTGTGACAGGCAGATTACACAGTATAGTTCCCAAAAATTGTATCCAGCTCTGATGGAGGGCGTAAAATATTCAATATTTATTGGGAAACCATTAAAAGGAACACGGTAATTATTCTCAAAAAGTCCATAGAGATATCAACGCGTTTTGGGCACACATAGTCATGGTGAATTTTCTCCAAGCAATCAATGGTGACATATTGACTAGAGTTGAGCGCAGTTCGTGGTTCTCCAGTTCGTGGTTCGAGTGATTTTGGGGCTGTTCTAGATCGAACTAGAACTCGAGCTTTTTGCTAAAGTTCGATAGTTCTAGTTACGTTCGAGAACGATTCTTTCTAGCAGCAAAAAGCAGGGCTATTTAAAGCTACAGTGTGCAGGAGCCATCGCTGGCAGCCTGCCAGAAGCTGGTAACCAAGATAAACATTGGGTTTCCAAGCAAAGCGCTTTGGTTAGTAACCCGATGTTTATCCTAGTTACGTGCAGGAAGCCCACACTTCCCCGCTCAGCTCACTCCGCCCCCTCCTGCACGGGGCATGTACACACGTGCACACACACACACACACTCACACTCACCTGTCCCCAGCCATGCAGTCCACGAGACTGACGTCCTCAGCGCCACATGACCCCGCTAGGCTCCACTCACTTCGCACTCCGCCGCCAGCACACATGGCTCCGCCCACCTGTCACTCTGCACACACATGGTCCCGCTAGGCTCCGCCCACCTGTCACTCTGCACGCACGGTCCCGCTAGGCTCCGCCCGCCTGGCACTCTGCACGAACGGTCCCGCTAGGCTCCGCCCACCTGGCACTCTGCACGCACGGTCCCGCTAGGCTCCGCCCACCTGGCACTCTGCACGCACGGTCCCGCTAGGCTCCGCCCGCCTGGCACTCTGCACGCACGGTCCCGCTGGGCTCCGCCCACCTGGCACTCTGCACGCACGGTCCCGCTAGGCTCCGCCCACCTGGCACTCTGCACACACGGTCCTGCTAGGCTCCGCCCGCCTGGCACTCTGCACGCACGGTCCCGCTAGGCTCCGCCCGCCTGGCACTCTGCACGCACGGTCCCGATAGGCTCCGCCCACCTGGCACTCTGCATGCACGGTCCGCTAGGCTCCGTCCACCTGGCACTCTGCACACAAAACCCCGCTAGGCTCCGCCCACCTGGCACTCTGCACACATGGTCCCGCTCAACTTACCTGCGGTGATGAAGTCCCGACCTCAGCGCTGTCACTGTCCTCCATGGCCGCCGCTTGTCACATCACCTTCTCTCGCTTCCGACCCGAGACTGACTGGCGGTGACGTCACGGGCCTCTTGCGATACTTGGCTGTGAAGGCGGCGGTCATTGAACTCAGTGACAGGTGCTGTCAGCAGTGCAGGAGATCAGCGCAGGTAATGTACCTCGCTGACAGCAGCACTTGTCATCCCCTGCAGTGACCTGGGCTGACCCATTGATGTTAGCTCAGGTCACTGCACTGCTCTCCCAGCCAATGGGGAACATCCTGCTCTTCATTGACTGGGACAGTGTGGATCGTCATGGCAACCCCTTGGATTACAGCAGACCTGGATTTGTTTTTCTTTCTAATAAATTGGTTAAAGAGGGAATGTATTGGGGAGTGTTTTTTCAAATAAAAATGTGTTTGTCTATTTTTTTTATTACTGACTGGGTTGGTGATGTCGGGTATCTGATAGACGCCTGACCTCACCAACCCCAAGGCTTAATGCCAGGTGACATTACACATCTGGTATTAACCCCATATATTACCCCGTTTGCCACCGCACCAGGGCACGGGATGAGCTGGGGCGAAGCACCAGAATTGGCACATCTAATGGATGCGCCACTTCTGGGGCGGCTGCGGCCTGCTATTTTTAGGAGGCTGAGGAGAGTCCAATAACCATGGACCTTCCTAGTCTGAGAATATCAGACCCCAGCTGTCTGCTTTACCTTGGCTGGTGATCCAATTTTGGGGGCACCCCTACGTGGTTTTTTTTTTTTTATTATTTATTTAATTTAAAATAACAGCGTGCGGTGCCCTCAGTTTTGGATTACCAGCCAAGGTGAGGCTGCCAGCTGTGGTCTGCAGGCTGCAGCCGTCTGCTTTACCCTAGCTGGCTACAAAAATAGGGGGAACCCTACGTCATTTTTTTTTTCTTTTTTTTTGGCTAAATACAAAGCTAAACACCCCTTAGTGCCACATGAAAGGCACCAAAGGCTGCAAAATTACAAAATGCAGGAGAGTGGGACATTATGTGTCTTTCTGCCATTATAATGACAGAAAAGACTGATATGAAGTGTACAAGCACAGGAAAATCACCAGAGCGCTCTACGCTGTGAAACCCAGTAGAAAATGGCACTGGAGGGAACATGTGACCGTCTCATGTAGGATGAAGCTATGGATCCTGGGTAAATTTATGTATTTTCCCTCCTTCAGTTTTTTTGCAGTACACAAAAAAAACGGAAGGCACACGGATGACAAACAGATGACATACGGACCATCTACGGAACGGAAACTGATGCCACACGGATGCACCCGTGAAAAAAGCGGACTGCTTTTTGCAGACCGCAAAAATGGATCGGTCGTGTTAATGTAGCCTTATTCTGATCTGCCATTTATAAACAGCAGGCAGAAATAAGTGAATAACGCCCCCCCAGCGTCAGAAAATCTCCGGGGTTTCAGGGCTAGCTGAGACCCTGGAGATCATGATTCAGGACGGTTTTTCTGGTCCCCGCTCACGTGATCACAGGTATACACCGTACACCGATGATCACGCTACAGTAAATGACAGCGCCGGTAAAAAATTATTTATCTCCCATCTGGCATGAACAAACATGATAAATCTCCTCCCCGGTCCCCTCCGGTCCCCCGGTGTCACTAAAGTGCCCCCCCTGATGTCCTCCCAGAAATCCAAGATGGCCACGCGCACAGCAGCGCGCCCGCCGCATTCACCCTACTCCTCTGATTTCTGTCACATGTGCGACACATGCTACAGAAAACTCATCCCCAGGCCCTGCCAAGTCACCCCCTATAACCCCACCGGTGTTCCCCGGTGTCCCACGGTACCTGTGCAGCGTTGATCCCCCCACGGCCCTCTCCTTCACAATAGATGCTGCCGCATGCACAGAGCGGCTGTCAGCTCAGCTTCCTGTGTTCAGACACAGTGAGTGGTGGTTATGCATCAGTAAGCTAAATGAGCGGCATGGTGGCTCAGTGGTTAGCACTGCAGTCTTGCAGCGCTGAGGTCCTGGGTTCAATTCTCACCAAGGACACCATCTGCAAGGAGTTTTTATGTTCTCCCCGTGTTTGCGTGGGTTTCCTCCGGCTACTCCGGTTTCCTCCCACACTCCAAAGACATACAGCACTGTGGAATTAATAACGCTATATAAATTAATAAATTATTATTATTACTGCAACATCCTGCTCATGAGGTAAGGAACATAATTGATCAGGAGAGCTATATACTACATTTCCAAATGGAGGGATTTGCTTTTATAGTTTCCCTGCTGAACGACTACCAAACATGAGAGTCTGTTATACGCCACAAGAAAATACATCTAAACAGCGAGCTCTGTTGTACATTTCCGCGGTTGGGGGCAGCCGTACCTGCCTGCTGTACCTGGCTAGCATACAAAAATATGGCGAAGCCCACATAATTTTTTCAGGGGGCAAAAAACTGCTGCATACAGTCCTGGATGGAGTATGCTGAGCCTTGTAGTTCTGCAGCTGCTGTCTGTCTGGAGAAAAGCAGACAGCAGCTGCAGAACTACAAGGCTCAGTATACTCCATCCAGGACTGTATGCAGAAGTTTTTTGCCCACCAAAAAAATGACGTGGGCTTCGCCATATTTTTGTATGCTAGCCAGGTACAGCAGGCAGCCACGGGCTGCCTCCAACCCCCAGTTGCCTATTTGTACCCGGCTGGGAACCAAAAATATAGGGAAGCCCGTTTTTTTTAATTATTTCACTTATTTCATGAAATAATTAAAAAACAAATGACGTGGGCTTCGCCTCATTTTTGTGTCCAGCCGGGTACAACTAAGCAGCTGGGTATTGGAATCTGCAGCACAGGTTAGCCCGAGGTTTCTGGGCGCCTCTGCTGCGAATTGCAGTCCGCAGCCGCCCCAGAAAATGGCGCTCTCATAGAAGCGCCATCATCTGGCGCTGTATCCAACTCTTCCAACAGCCCTGGAGCCGGGTGGCTTGTTGGGTAATAATGAGTTAATACTAGCTTTGTTTTACTAGCTAGTATTAAGTCAGAGATTCTTAATGTCAGGCACGTTTGACCCGGCCATTAAGAATCTCCAATAAAGGGTTAAAAAAAAGACACCACATAGAGAAAAAATACTTTAATAGAAATAAATACACAGACACATTAGAGACTCCATCTTTATTACCCCTTGTCAGCCCTCCACGATCCATGGTCTTCTGTCTTTCTCGTTCAACAAATGCAGCTCTGCTCCATCACTGCTGCATGGGGGAAGACGCTGCTTCCCGTGCAGCCTTCACTCCATGAGTGATCAGTGCTGCTGGCTGTCAGCGGTAACAGCGGTAACGCTGACAGACGCATTACCATAGCAACGGTGCTCCCGGAGCAGCGGTTAGCGGTGACGTCACCGCTAACTGCGTTGCTATGGCAACGGTGATCTCCGTTAATGACCGGCTGTGTCAGCCGGTCCCTAACGGAACGGGGAGTCGACCGTGTGCTAGAGCATGTCGCCGGTACACGGCGATACACAAATGTGCACCGTGTACCGGAGAGATGCATTCGCAGGTCCTACATGACGCGTCATAGTCATGTGACCAGTCTGTAGCCAATGAGATAATAGCCACGTGACTGGTCACATGGCTATTTTGACGTCACGATAGGTCCTGCATCACTGCTGGCAGTGCTGGTCACCGGGAGGATTCAGCGATCATCGGATGGAATAGCGGCAGGAGACAGAGTGCAGGAGGGATCGCGGAGACCGGTAAGTGTTATGGCAATGTTTATTAACTGTTTGTGTACATTTATAATGCGTTTTTATGTGTTTGTGATTGCCTCCCATTATATCCTATAGGTTCGAGTTCGGTTCGTCGAACGTTCGCCGAACTGAACTCGAACGAGACCTCCGTTCGACGAACCGAACTCGAGCCGAACCACGGCTGGTTCGCTCATCTCTAATATTGACAAAGTATAGTACCCAATTCCTCGCTATCACTACGGTCCCTATGAGGTAACTGACTGTTGCAATACCTTGTCCTCCATATATTACAGAACCACGCTCCATTTTAGTAGTATGGTTACAATTAGATTTTGAGTAGTGTAGTCTTCGTTGCATGATTTTTTGTTCTGTTTTTGCATTTTTTCCATTTTTATTCCACGACCACTGATGATCTAATTGTCCACTCAAGTCCTCTCTGTTTTTGTATATAGTCATATGCTGTAAATACATATATCATATCACTGTACTCAGCATATGAGTAATCTCAATGTTGATCCTGCTGCAAGGCATAAAATCTGCTACAAACTGGCACGGCTTCAGCAAAGCGCAGCTACCGCAAACTTCGGATGGATCCATATTTAATTTTAACGCATCTATGAGACTCACGTTGACTTATTTCCAGCCACACAGCAGATGCTGTAGAATTCAGGGAAGTCAGAGTGGGGGGGGGATGATGTGAGATAATACCGCACCAGTATAGAGTGTAAAACTCTGCTTTAATGCACCCATTTTACTTTAGAAATTAAAGGGATATATTTTTATTTCATTCTGAAGTATTTCATTAGAGAGAAGCTATCATAAGAAAATTAATCATTATTTAAATTAGGTTTTTTGTTTCAGATACATGTTCATAAAAAAGTTAGACAGTGTTCTTTTATAGTAGAATCTTTATTGAAAATAAATAAACAAATTACATATAAATCTATGTATATATATATATATATATATATATATATATATAAAATATATATATATATATATATATATATATATATATATATTTATTTATATATATACTATATATATATATATATATATATATATATATGCTGCATATATATATACAGTATGTCCAACCCATATCCTGTCCACCGCCATTAACTTGAGATCGGCGGCAGCTATAGCTATAGAAGTGGTGTCTAGGTATAGTAAAGTAGCCATGCGCTACACAATGAAACCACCTATAGCGCCACCTGGTGGAAAATAACGGAGTTAGCATTTTTATCTCGAAAACAGAACGAGATAGAGAAAAAAGTGAATTACAAAGTTGTAGGGCATCATCAATTCAATAGGAATCGACACCTTGCATACAGAAATGCTATGATTAGAACATGTAAAACTCACAAGGCTGCGGACGTGAAGCGAAACCTCATGGAGACCTTCCTACAAGTCATTGGGTATGGTGGCTGTGTGGAGTGGCCTCCACCTTCACCTGACCTGACCCCACTGGACTTCATTCTGTGAGGTCACATCACACAGCAGGTGTATGCGACCCCTCCACCAACATTGCAGGACCTACGACGACAACGTATCACAGATGCTTGTGCAAACGTGTCACCTACCATATTACACAACGTGTAGCGAGATACAGTATGCTGTGCAGAGTCCAGATGTGCATTGCAGCTGACGGGGGCCACTTTGTGCATCAAAGTTAAATAAGTACCATATGCGTGACCAGCATTCAATGTTTTGGGGGGTCATGTGTTTCATATCAAAACATTTCTGTATGCAAGGTGTCGATTCGTATTGAATTGATGATGCCCTACAATTTTTTAATTCACTTTTTTTTCTCTATTTTGTTCCGTTTTCAAGATAAAAATGCTAACTCCGTTGTTTTCCACCAGTTGGCGCTATAGGTGGTTTCATTGCGTATCGCATGGCTACTTTACTATACCTAGACACCACTTCTATGCCTATAGCTGCCGCCGTTCTCAAGCTAATGGCGGTGGACAGGATATGGGTGGCCACACTGTATATATAAATATATATATATATATATATATATATATATATATATATATATACAGTGCAGACCAAAAGTTTGGACACACCTTCTCATCTCTAGAACAACTATTAAGAGGAGACTTTGTGCAGCAGCCTTCATGGTAAAATAGCTGCTAGGAAACCACTGCTAAGGATAGGCAACAATCAATAGAGACTTGTTTGGGCTAAAGAACACAAGGAACGGACATTAGACCAGTGGAAATCTGTGCTTTGGTCTGATGAGTCAAAATTTGAGATCTTTGGATCCAACCACCGTGTTTTTGTAGAAGAGGTGAACGGATGGACTCTACATGGCTGGTTCCCACCGTGAAGCATGGAGGAGGAGGTGTGATGGTGTGGGGGGGCTTTGCTGGTGACACTGTTGGGGATTTATTCAAAATTGAAGGCATACAGAACCAGCATGCCTACCACAGCATCTTCCAGCAGCGTGCTATTCCATCCGGTTTGCGTTTAGTTGGACCATCATTTTTTTTTCAACAGGGCAATGACACCAAACACACCTCCAGTGTAAGGGTTTTTGACTAAGGAGAGTGATGGGGTCCTACGCCAGATGACCTGGCCTCCACAGTCACCAGACCTGAACCCAATTGAGATGGTTTGGGGTGAGCTGGACTGCAGAGTGAAGGCAAAAGAACCAACAACTGCTAAGCATCTCTGGGAACTCCTTCAAGACTGTTGGAAAACCATTTCCGGTGACTACCTCTTGAAGCTCATCAAGAGAATGCCAAGAGTGTGCAAAGCAGTAATCAAAGCAAAAGGTGGCTACTTTGAAGAACCTAGAATATAAGACATATTTTCAGTTGTTTCACACTTTTTTAAGTATTTCATTCCACATGTTTTAATTCATAGTTTTGATGCCTTCAATGTGAATCTACAATTTTCAGAGTCCTAAAAATAAAGAAAACTTTTTTGGTGGTGAAGGTGTGTCCAAACTTTTGGTCTGTGCTGTATATACAGTATATATATATATATATATATATATATATATATATATATATATATATATATATATATATATATACATATATATATAATTTAGAATTTTTCACAGTGGCCACTAGACTTTTTTTCATTTCCTGCGCTTTGAGGAAAGGTTTTCAGCAAGCTTCTAATCTACAGAGGCAGGATTACAATAGCTGGTGACACTGACTGCCTCTATACACAGCTGATAACACAGTGTCCACTTATCACAGTAGGCGATGTTACAACTGACCCTGCTCTCCCCTGCACAATAACCTTTACAAATGCTCATTTGACACTTTAATACAAAAGATAGGGTCAGGGCCTGACTATTGTGATTATGCACTTTTGTTATTTCCTGAAAATTAGACTTCTTAAAAGGCCCAGTGGCCAGTGTGAAAATTACAAGATTTCAATTTTTATGTGTCATCATGATAGCCAGAAAACTGAACACACACAGCTTCAGAGACCTGTGTTTAATGTGTCAGGGTAACAATATTGTAGCCTAAAGGCCCCGTCACACGCAGCGACGTATCTAACGATATATCACCGGGGTCACGGATTCCGTGACGCACATCCGGCATCGTTAGCGACGTCGTTGCGTGTGACAGCAATGAGCGACTGTTAATGATGGAAAATACTCACCTTATTGTCCATCGTTGACACGTCATTCCTTTTTAAAAAATCGTTGATTGTTGAGCTTGCAGGTTGTTCGTCGTTCCTCAGGCAGCACACATCGCTATGTGTGACACCTCGGAACGAGGAACTGTAGCTTACATGCGGCCGCCGGCAATGCGGAAGAAAGGAGGTGGGCGGGATGTTACGTCCCGCTCATCTCCGCCCCTTTGCTTCTATTGGGAGGCCGCTTAGTGACGCCGCTGTGACGCCGCACGAACCGCCCCCTTAGAAAGGAGGTGGGCGGGATGTTACGTCCCGCTCATCTCCACCCCTTCGCTTCTATTGGGAGGCCGCTTAGTGACGCCACTGTGACGCCGCACGAACCGCACCCTTAGAAAGGAGGTGGTTCGCCGGCAACAGCGACATCGCTAGGCAGGTAAGTACGTGTGACGGCTCCGAATGATTTTGTGCGCTACGGGCAGCGATTTGCCGTGACGAACAAACGACGGGGGCGGGTGCTTTCACCTGCTGCATGTAACACCCCCTTAAAGGACGCTTTACACGCTACGATTTATCTGACGATATGTCATCGGGGTCACGGTTTTCATGACGCACTTTCGTCATCTTTAGCGACGTTGTTGCGTGTGACACCTACGTGCGAACAATTGCAAATAGGGTGAAAATCGTTGATCGTTGACACGTCGTTCAGTTTAAAAATATTGTTTGTCGTTTGGAACGCAGCAGACATATTGCTACGTTTGACACCCTGCAAATGACGAACAACATCCACACGACCGCCTTTGTCAAACAATATATGGCTGAATGATGTAGCGTCGTTTGTGAGATGTGTACGTGTGACCGCTAAAAAACGACCTATGAGCGATCTCGGCAAATCGTAACAACGATCTGGGTGCGTCACATCGCTAACGAGATCGCTAGCAATATCGTTGTGTGTAAAGCAGCCTTAAGTCAGGGTAGGGCTGTGACATGAAAAAAAAAAAATCTTCTTCATGCTGAATGAGTACAAAGGATTTCTTCTCCAGTTTAATCCTCCTCCACAATTATTTATATACCTGCTCCACTGTCATACTGACAGCTATATAGCAGGACTGAGCATGGAGATATGATACCTACCTGCACGCAATCTTCGATCCTCACAAGATCTCATTCAGTCCTCTTTTATCTCCTCTTTTCACTATCACATACAAGATTTCTCCACTGCCTCTTTTACTATGGAACTATCTACCCCAACATATCAGACTCTTGTCTGTTACATCTCGTGGCTCTCCTGAGGCAAGGACTGAGGCAGTCTCCCATTCCTTGCCTGCCACGAGCACTCCTGCTCAGCAGTGCCAAAGGTCTGCCAGACTGCGCAGTGTGCAGGAGATACCTTCTCAGAGAGGCAGCAGAAGGGTGACACCTAGTGGTTCTCCTGTTACAAGGAGTGAAGCGGTCTCCCATTCCTGGCCTGCCGCAGACTCTCCTGCTCAGCGGCCCCGAAGGTCTGCGAGGCTGCGCAATGTGCAGAGGTTTACTGCTCAGGGAAGCAGTGAGATTCCCGTTATCTCTGCACATTGTGAGACCGAGGATCCCGCCTCTATTTCCCAGAGGCAGGAGGGTGAGCATGTGCAATGCGTGGTGGGTCCTGATTCGCTCACTGACGTCACACGGCTTGATGACAAGGCTGGTGACGTGGTGAATCCTGACTGGCCAGGCTGGGACGTCGTGGACCCTGATTGGGTCAAGTCCGTCATCTCCGCCTCGCGCCCGCCCTCGGGTGGAGCTGCACCTCCTTAAAAGCTCCCCCTGCCATCATGGCGGCGCGCTACCGTCCTTCTATGTTTGGATGTCTGGCAGCGTGCTGCCACGCCACTGCTCAGGCATTACTGTCTCTTGTGGGCTTGGCCCTTGCTGCTCCGGCAGTACCTCGTTTGCAGGCCGTGTTCCTGCCTTGCTGCTCCGGCAGTACCCCCGTCAACAGGCTGTGTTCCTGTCCCAGGTGAGCTCCTCAAGTCTCCATTGGACTCACCTGGTTATTGAAAGCACACGTGCGTGGGCACCTCTGTGCTACCCTCGTGCCATATTCTCGTGACTTCCACTGGCACATGTGCGTGGGCACCTCTGTGCTTCCCCGTGCAACAGGTACACCGAGCCGTGAGATCTGTGCCATACAACCCTCACGGGTTAGGGCAGATCGGTGTACATAGATCGTCTGTGACATTCCAGACGATCGCTAGCAGCAACCCGCTCACTCTTCACCCACCATAGCGGCGGTCCCTTACACCGCACAGTGGACCTTGACCGGCGGAAGCAGTCCATTTCCCATCTTGGCACGCTTCCCCGGGTCCCCCTCGTAACACTCGTCTACCATGGAAACCTTCGAAAGAAACCTAAAGAGCCACCTCTTCCGACAAGCCTACAACCTTCAGTAACCCTCAGTCCACTGTACTGCTGCATGACCAGCTCTACACTCACTTACTGTATCCTCACTCATGCCCTTCATTCACTATACTGCTGCATGACCAGCTCTGCCCTCACCAACTGTATCATCACCTATCCCCTTCATTCCACAATGCCGCTGCATGACCAGGTCTACCCTCACCTACTGTATCCTCACTCATCCTCTTCAATCCACTATAGCGCCTCACGATCATCTCTACCCTCACTTACTGTATCTTCACCCATCCCTTGTAGACTGTGAGCCCTCACGGATAGGCTTCTCTCTCCTCCTGTATCTGTCTGTGCCTTGTATTATTCATGATCATTGTAATTGTTTTTTCAAAAATAAGACCTCCTCCAAAAATAAGCCCTACCAGGGATTTTCAGCATTTTCGGAGCAAGGCTTAAATAAAAGCCCTCGCCCGAAAATAAGCCCTAGCCGCAGATCAATAATGAAGTGTCCGTGCAGATAAAAAAGTTAAAGATACTGCAGGACACATCATTACAGACATCGGGCACCCCGCAATCACACTCACTAGACTCCGAGCGGGAGGACCAGCCGTGATCACACATCCGCACACATCAGCTCTCACACACACAAACATCCGAGCGCACACAATCAGATCGCACACATAAACATCAGATCGCACACATACTCACCACATCCAGCGACGCTGATTTCTTCTGGCTGACAGAATCCTGAGAGATTGTGCAGTGGAGCGCAAGGACCTGCTGCAACAGGACCTGCGGACACACGTGACTTCCTCCCATCATGCCCAGCAGCCGGACGTATTCTGTAACGCTGGTTATAATGAGTGTGTGTGTCAGTGTCAGTCAGCGTCAGCCAGAAGCAGGGGAGGACGGCGTGCAGCACCCACCAGAGACCACAGGAGGACCTGGGAGGCACGCAGACGTCCGGGTCTGGTAAGTATGAGTCTCCTGGGAAGTGGGGTGTCTGCTTTTTGGGGGGGATAAACTTACCCCTCAACCAAGTTTCTCCAAAAATAAGACCTCCTCCAATAATAAGCCCTAGTGCTATTTTGGGGGGTAAAAAAAGTAAGACAGTGTCTTATTTTTGGAAAAATATGGATTTGGGGATGATGAAAAAACCACGGTGTTGGCTGCGCTGCTATTAAAGTTCATAAAGATGATGGTATTGTTCCAAAAAACTTTTTTTATTGCAAGATTATAAGCCACAACGCGTTTCGGGGTTAAATGTTCCCCCTTCCTCAGGTAGCAACAATCATATGAAGTGGTATGCCTTATATATACATAAATATGTAGGTCCCCACACCCCTTGATTAATTCAACATATGGATCATAATGATCAATCAGCAGGGTTTTCAGGGACCTCGCCTCACAAAAATCAATTGTACATATTCACATTTAACAGCGATGTTCAAGAAACCACAAATATATTTTATCTCAAGTATATTGTGATACCCTCATCATTAAAAAAATCTTTTGAAATATATTTAAAAATTAATAAACATGAATAAAAAACTCATCAAGGAAATTACTTTAAAAACAAGAAAGTATGAAATTTAGATTTTGAGATTTAAAATTTACAAATAGAGGGTGAAAATGGATTAAATTAAATATAAATTAAAAAAAAAAAAAAAAAATTTCTGAAAAAAAAAAAAAAAAATAAAAATTTTCTGAAGAAAAAAAAAAAAAAAAAACAAAACAAAAACAAAAAAAAAAAAAAAAAAGAAAAAGAAACAAGAAAAATTTAACTATACAGTTCTAATACAGGGCTAAAATATTAATTGTTAAAAGTGAGAGTGATAGCTCTAAAAATCCATAGAAAGGATCGCTAACTAAAACAGGTCATAATCCATAATTTATAGTGTTTGACATATGAAAAATACATTTGCTGAAAAGTAACTGCCTATATAGTAATTAAACAATATTTTAACCTCAATTTTATTTTATTTATGGTGCTAGTGAAAATTATGCTCTATTTGATCTGCTCAGTCATTATATTGAGGCCTTCTGGATTCAAAGTGGCTAATTTAAATATCCAGAAGGATTCGCGTTCCACCAACCTCCAATACCTAGCTGTAACATCAGCCATAACCTGCTCAATAATCACCATTTTGACATTGTCTCTGTCTTTATCATGTTCCAATAAAAAATGCCTGGAGAGACTGTGGGTTACTATACCATGGCGAATATTGTATCTATGACCATTTAGTCTATTGTGTACCATTTGCGTTGTGCGGCCTACATATTGTAGGCCGCACGGACATTCTAATAGATAAATGACATAGGAGCTGGTGCAACAGAGATGTTGCTTTTTTAAGAATTCCTCTCCTGTTATATTTGATTTGAAGGATTGTACGCCATGTTTTAATGTTCTGCAGCATAAACATCGGATTTGTCCACAATGGAAATTCCCGACTGGTTTGTTAATATCTAATCCATTTTGAGGCAACTGAGTTTTTTTTAAAATTGTTGTTTTGCTAGGTGCGATTAAATTTTTGAGGTTTTTACTTCTCCTAAAAATAACCTGAGGTTTATCGGGTAAACAACCCGAAAGGATCCTGTCCCCTTTTAAAATATGCCAGTGTCTCCCTACAAGCTCCTTTACTTTACCATACGAATCACTAAAGGTAGTCACTAAACAGCTTTCGAAGGTGGTTTCATTTCCCTGTACTCCTATATTTGTCTTTTCCCTTCAATAATATCCAAACATTTATCTTGATCCAATAGGAGGCTTCTTTTGTAAGCATCAGTCAATATTTTTTTCGGATAGCCTTTACTACTGAAGCGACTTTGCAATATTCTAGCTTCAGCTTTGAAAGAAGCAATATTGGTACAGTTCTTCCTGATGCGCCAATATTGCCCATACGGTATATTTTTTATCCATGTAGGGAGATGGCTGCTTGAAAATTCAAGATAACTATTGACATCCACCCTTTTAAAAAAGGTGGATGTTTCAATAGTGTCCTCCTCATTGAATTTGATATTAAGATCCAGGAACTGGATAGATTTCCGGGACATTGTGGCCGTAAATCTTAGCCCCCATTCATTCAGATTGAGTGACTTTACGAAATTTTGAGCACTTTCCTCAGAACCTGACCAGACAAAGAACAGGTCATCTATGAATCTACGATAAAATACCATGTTCTCCAGCGCTAGGGGGGACTGTGCAATATGAAGGGACTCGAAGCACCCCATATACAGATTTGCAAAACTGGGGGCAAATCTCGTCCCCATTGCACAGCCCTTCAATTGTCGGTAGGTCCTTTCCTCAAAAGTAAAGACATTGTGATGTAAAATAAACTCAATGGATTGCAAAATAAATTCCCTCTGAGAGGTTGGAAGTGAGTCATCCATTGCCAGATAGGATTCCACACTTTTCAACCCCAACTGATGATCAATGTTTGAATATAACGCAGCTACATCCAATGTAATAAAAAGACCATTCGGAATGGCAGGTAGTTTTCTCAGTAGCCTAATAAGGTGTGAGGAGTCTCTTAAATGTGAATCTAGTTTGCCGACATATTTTTGCAAAAAAAGGTCAACATAATGTGACAAATTAGCCGTAATAGAATTGATTCCAGAAATGATTGGTCTTCCCGGCGGGTTGGTAAGGCTTTTGTGGATTTTCGGGAGAAAATAATAAAAAGGTACTGAATAATGCTTAATGTCCAGATACTGTCTCTCCCTTTTATTCAGTATCATGTCCTCACCCGCCTTTTTAATCATAGTTTTATACACAATGAAGTACTCAGGGGATGGGTCTTCTATTAGGGTCTCATAATATTCCAGATCTCCTAGTTGTTTCAAACCCTCCTCCACATACCATTCCCTGTTCATCAACACCACCCCTCCCCCTTTATCCGCACTTCTTATTATCAATCCATGATTATTTTTGAGAGAATATATTGCACGCCTCTCTTCCCTTGTTAGATTATCATTTTTAAATTTACACCGGAATTCTCTGATATCCTTAAGCAGAAGTTGGTGAAAAGTTTCAATATTATTTCCCCTATGGTGGTGGGGATAAAAATTCTTGTTGCCTTTCACTTGTACTTGCGGATAAAGGGGGAGGGGTGGTGTTGATGAACAGGGAATGGTATGTGGAGGAGGGTTTGAAACAACTAGGAGATCTGGAATATTATGAGACCCTAATAGAAGACCCATCCCCTGAGTACTTCATTGTGTATAAAACTATGATTAAAAAGGCGGGTGAGGACATGATACTGAATAAAAGGGAGAGACAGTATCTGGACATTAAGCATTATTCAGTACCTTTTTATTATTTTCTCCCGAAAATCCACAAAAGCCTTACCAACCCGCCGGGAAGACCAATCATTCTGGAATCAATTCTATTACGGCTAATTTGTCACATTATGTTGACCTTTTTTTGCAAAAATATGTCGGCAAACTAGATTCACATTTAAGAGACTCCTCACACCTTATTAGGCTACTGAGAAAACTACCTGCCATTCCGAATGGTCTTTTTATTACATTGGATGTAGCTGCGTTATATTCAAACATTGATCATCAGTTGGGGTTGAAAAGTGTGGAATCCTATCTGGCAATGGATGACTCACTTCCAACCTCTCAGAGGGAATTTATTTTGCAATCCATTGAGTTTATTTTACATCACAATGTCTTTACTTTTGAGGAAAGGACCTACCGACAATTGAAGGGCTGTGCAATGGGGACGAGATTTGCCCCCAGTTTTGCAAATCTGTATATGGGGTGCTTCGAGTCCCTTCATATTGCACAGTCCCCCCTAGCGCTGGAGAACATGGTATTTTATCGTAGATTCATAGATGACCTGTTCTTTGTCTGGTCAGGTTCTGAGGAAAGTGCTCAAAATTTCGTAAAGTCACTCAATCTGAATGAATGGGGGCTAAGATTTACGGCCACAATGTCCCGGAAATCTATCCAGTTCCTGGATCTTAATATCAAATTCAATGAGGAGGACACTATTGAAACTTCCACCTTTTTTAAAAGGGTGGATGTCAATAGTTATCTTGAATTTTCAAGCAGCCATCTCCCTACATGGATAAAAAATATACCGTATGGGCAATATTGGCGCATCAGGAAGAACTGTACCAATATTGCTTCTTTCAAAGCTGAAGCTAGAATATTGCAAAGTCGCTTCAGTAGTAAAGGCTATCCGAAAAAAATATTGACTGATGCTTACAAAAGAAGCCTCCTATTGGATCAAGATAAATGTTTGGATATTATTGAAGGGAAAAAGACAAATATAGGAGTACAGGGAAATGAAACCACCTTCGAAAGCTGTTTAGTGACTACCTTTAGTGATTCGTATGGTAAAGTAAAGGAGCTTGTAGGGAGACACTGGCATATTTTAAAAGGGGACAGGATCCTTTCGGGTTGTTTACCCGATAAACCTCAGGTTATTTTTAGGAGAAGTAAAAACCTCAAAAATTTAATCGCACCTAGCAAAACAACAATTTTAAAAAAAAACTCAGTTGCCTCAAAATGGATTAGATATTAACAAACCAGTCGGGAATTTCCATTGTGGACAAATCCGATGTTTATGCTGCAGAACATTAAAACATGGCGTACAATCCTTCAAATCAAATATAACAGGAGAGGAATTCTTAATAAAGCAACATCTCTGTTGCACCAGCTCCTATGTCATTTATCTATTAGAATGTCCGTGCGGCCTACAATATGTAGGCCGCACAACGCAAATGGTACACAATAGACTAAATGGTCATAGATACAATATTCGCCATGGTATAGTAACCCACAGTCTCTCCAGGCATTTTTTATTGGAACATGATAAAGACAGAGACAATGTCAAAATGGTGATTATTGAGCAGGTTATGGCTGATGTTACAGCTAGGTATTGGAGGTTGGTGGAACGCGAATCCTTCTGGATATTTAAATTAGCCACTTTGAATCCAGAAGGCCTCAATATAATGACTGAGCAGATCAAATAGAGCATAATTTTCACTAGCACCATAAATAAAATAAAATTGAGGTTAAAATATTGTTTAATTACTATATAGGCAGTTACTTTTCAGCAAATGTATTTTTCATATGTCAAACACTATAAATTATGGATTATGACCTGTTTTAGTTAGCGATCCTTTCTATGGATTTTTAGAGCTATCACTCTCACTTTTAACAATTAATATTTTAGCCCTGTATTAGAACTGTATAGTTAAATTTTTCTTGTTTCTTTTTTTTTTTTTTTTGTTTTTGTTTTTGTTTTTTTTTTTTTAATTTATATTTAATTTAATCCATTTTCACCCTCTATTTGTAAATTTTAAATCTCAAAATCTAAATTTCATACTTTCTTGTTTTTAAAGTAATTTCCTTGATGAGTTTTTTATTCATGTTTATTAATTTTTAAATATATTTCAAAAGATTTTTTTAATGATGAGGGTATCACAATATACTTGAGATAAAATATATTTGTGGTTTCTTGAACATCGCTGTTAAATGTGAATATGTACAATTGATTTTTGTGAGGCGAGGTCCCTGAAAACCCTGCTGATTGATCATTATGATCCATATGTTGAATTAATCAAGGGGTGTGGGGACCTACATATTTATGTATATATAAGGCATACCACTTCATATGATTGTTGCTACCTGAGGAAGGGGGAACATTTAACCCCGAAACGCGTTGTGGCTTATAATCTTGCAATAAAAAAAGTTTTTTGGAACAATACCATCATCTTTATGAACTTTAATAGCAGCGCAGCCAACACCGTGGTTTTTTCATCATCCCCAAATCCATTCTCATTCTCCTTCCTGGAGTGCACGGGGCTGCTGCAGCTGTTCCAAGACTCTGCCTGAATCACATCAAGCCTCTGAAGGGCCGGTGAGTCACCGGCATCATTTCTACGGGTCCGTCCACCACAAAGGAGGAGCTGCAGCTCAGCGCTGGTCTGACGGCTGTGCTCTCCATGTGGGATATCGATCGCGTGAGCGGCGGCCTGAGCTGGAAATACTGCGGGCTGGAAAGGACGAGATCCCCGCTGATGCCATAGCGGTACACCGTGGACCTCCCTTCGGCTGTCTCCCCAGTGTTGTACCTGATGTACAACAGGATCAGGTGAGTGTGACCATCACACTGCACACGTAATAAGTTATCATTAGATTTTACACAGGAGCGCACCCTCTTTTTCTTTTATTTTGGAAAAATATGGTATTATGTCTAGCCCTTTTTACACGTAAAGAGCCATGGAATAAATGGCACTATAATAATAAATAATAAGAAGAATGAGTGTGGAGAAAAAATGTTCCTTGTCCTCAGTCAGCAAAATGTTTTATTTCATCTCATGACACAGACCTGCTCCTTGGTTGAGTGATGTTTGTGGGTTTTAGATATTACTCCCCTGACAGGGAGCTTTGTTTCTTCACTCTTTAGCCTTTACTGTCCTGGCAAGTGTGTAGGATGTAAGAATGTATGTTATCTAGGATATAGGATGTATGCTATCCATCCATAAATTGTAGGTTTTCTTAACCCAAAGAGAGGCATAAGTTTGATAGGAGCGCAACAAAAAGAGGTCAGCAGTTGGCTGTTGGGCTCACACAAAACTGGCCATTTTTGTGTGCTAAGTATCTCAATTTTTAAATTTTTTCATAGCAGTAATGCATGTCCCATATTCATTGTTCCATGCCTTTGCACTGCAGAGTACAACTGTCTCATTTTAGTTACTATGTTTCATGTTCAGTTTGCACCTGTTCACAATAAAGATGGGATGTGCCTTCAGTCTTTTTCTTAGATTACAGGGTTATGCCTTCTGATTGAGCACTCCTGCTCTTCAGGCTTAGGCTATTTTAATTCTAAATTGCAGGTTCCTATCCGCCCATAAATTGTAGTTTTTTTTAACCCAAGGAGAGACAGTAGTTTGATAGGGACCAAACAAAAAGAGGTCGCCTTGCCGCTGGCTGTTGGACTCACATAAAATTGGCCATTTTTTGTGCTAAATACTCCAATTTTTACATGTTTTTCATAGCAGTATTGCATTTCTATATTCCCATATTTATTGTTACACATATCTTAGTGTAGCACCCCTGAGGTATCAGGTGCCACAAATGTAACCCATGGAAATCCAAACCCCTGAATATCCATGCTAGAGTAAGTACACCAGCACCTTCAGGCCACACACACAACCAAAACACCAACCTGGGAGACTGCCTAGTAACAGGTAAAAGAGGAGGGCACTGATTGGATAGCACCACCCAGCCTGTAGAGAAAAACCCAGTGAGGGGGAGGGGCCAGTGGTCATTTGGAAAAGGCGGGAGGAAGTTTGTGCAGTCTGTTAGGGAGAGTTGAAGGAAGCAGTCTCTGTCACGAGAGTCTGAGGAGAGAGTCTGTGAAAGTCAGTCACAGAATGAGGTGAAAGAAGGAAGTGAAGTAGAGGAGGAGAGGAGTAGTAGTCAGAAGGAGTAGAAAGTGAAAAGACAGAAAAAGACCTGCAGTGAGAACGGAGTGCTGTGAAAAGGAGAGAGGACCGTGAGGTGAGGAACCGGTAACTCCAGGACCTGTTGGCCCCCTGTGGAAGTACTAGACTCCAGGAACCGCAGCGTGTCCATGGAAGGACGGAACTGAGCTCACAGACCTCAGCACAAGGCAGGGTGCAGATCCCTAGGACAGTGAGAGCCTTTATGGACATTGTCAATTCTGCCAGGTGAAGGAATCTCCAGGGTTCTTCACCACCAAAAGAATCTGAAGCATCAGCAGCAAAGAGGGGACTGGAGACTGAACCCCTTAAATAGTCCAGGCTGCCTGCAATAGGACCAAGAGAAACAGAGAGGTTCCTAAGCAGCTTTTGGCCACGGGAGCCCATCAACAACAAGTGTGCATGGAGGACAGCAATCCCAGGTCACAGCTGGGACAGAGAACAAGGGGAGCGGATACACCTGGGACCGGCACCCGCGGGTTCAGGTACCACCACAGCAAAGTAAACAAGGCAAGTTAGACTACAATATTGGTGGGGGCTGCTTCCTTGACGGCACGCACCTACATAGTCTGTTCCCCACTACAACCCCCATCATCCACTGCTGGGGCCCGTCCCTGCTTGCGGAGGGCTCTAACCATCCAGGCTACATCACTCCATCAGCCCCAGTTGAAACCTGTAGCGGTGGCCCCAAATAACCTGGCCGCACACCTCAAGTGGCGTAGTCGACAAAAACTCTTTTTATTTTATATTCTTTAATTTAAAACCACCCTTTATTTACTCCGAAAGACACTGCTAGGGTCACGGAACCGGACCCCACCACAGCTGACATCCCCGGACAAGTCCAGCCCGGTTCTGAGTCCCCCGACCCTGGGGCGGGCGTGTCAACAACACTAAAGGGCGGCTGTCTCCTTTTGGTTAGTACATGTATAGGATGGGCTGCAGTTTGAAGTATGTCACATTGTTGAAGAACCCCTTTAAAGGCTTCAACTTCTCACAAAACAAAATTCAATACAATATCTTGACATGCTGGTTGGTTTCAACTCACATCACAACCACTGGGGGACCACAAAAAGAAAAAATTGCATGGATCTCTCAGGACAGAACATCACAAAGGCTTGTTGTTTTGAAAGTTGCTCGTTTTCTGACGCACATCTCAAGATGTGTTGAGCTAAGGTACAGGGTGAAAAAAAGACACGATTGAATAGTACATAATGTTTAAAAGTAGAACAAGAATCTGTATTTAAGTAATTGTTACTGAAAAAAAATCTAAAAAAAATCCCAGTCATAATAACTGTGAATTGGCACAGTAGCTGCTCCACTCATCCTATTATTTCAAAGGTGCTATTAAGTGAAAACTACTTGGTGTCGCAAATGGAGACAGTTTAAAACCAGCGAACTTGGCACGAGTTATTGTTTCCTAATTCTAAGCCTCTGGCCTTTGAGTTTTACAAGTCTTTTGTTGCTTCTGAATAACATTTCCTTATATCTGAACCTAAAGATGTTCTTTACAATAAGATTATATTGCTGTCAATGTGGAAAGTAAGATGGGGCGCAGCTTTATAGTGCAGCTTTTAGATATCCACCTTGTGCTGATTTCTTCTGTCACTGTACAAGATCTTAGAGTTTAGGGTTGGAAGTTTGATATATCGGCGAAGAGGCAAGAAACTTGATCTTAGTGGCTAGTACGTCACTTAACCCTTTAAAGACATTTTTTGGGTTGTTTTTTTTTTTGCTTTAATATTTTTTTTTATTTTTCCAAGAGCCATAGCTTTTTATTTTTTGGTCAACTGTATGTACAGTACAGACCAAACGTTTTGACACACCTTCTCATTCAAAGAGTTTTCTTTATTTTCAGGACTCTGAAAATTGTAGATTCACATTGAAGGCATCAAAACTATGAATGAACACATGTGGAATGAAATACTTAACAAAAAATTGAGAAACAACTAAAACTATGGGCGGCTTTGCACACTACGACATCGCAGGTGCGATGTCGGTGGGGTCAAATCGAAAGTGACGCACATCCGGCGTCACTTGCGATGTCGTAGTGTGTAAATCCTAGATGATACGATAAATGAGCGCAAAAGCGTCGTTATCGTATCATCGTTGCAAGCTCCGACTTTTCCATAATTGTGCTGCAGTGATGGTACGATGCTGTGTGTTACGCCGCAGGAGCGAGGAACTTCACCTTACCTGCCGCCGGCGGCTCTACGGAAGGAAGGAGGTGGGTGGGGTGTTTACATCCTGCTCATCTCTGCCCCTCCGCCGCTATTGGCCGCCTGCCGTGTGAGGTCGCTATGACGCCGTACGACCCGCCCCCTTAGGAAGGAGGCGGGTCGCCGGCCAGAGCGACGGTCGCAGGGCAGGTGAGTGCATGTGAAGCTGGCGTAGCGATAATTTTCGCTACGCCAGCTATCACACGATATCGTACCTGCGACGGGGCGGGGACTATCGCGTTTGACATCGCAGCATCGGCTTGCGATGTCGCAACGTGCAAAGCCCGCCTAAGTCTTATATTCTAGGTTCTTCAAAGTAGCCACTTTTTGCCTTGATTACTGCTTTGCACACTCTTGGCACATTCTCTTGCTGAGCTTCAAGAGGTAGACACCAGAAATGGTTTTCACTTCTCCAGGTGTGCCCTGTCAGGTTTAATAAGTGGGATTTCTTATCTTATAAATGGGGTTGGGACCATCAGTTGTGTTGTGCAGACGTCTGGTGGATACACAGCTGATAGTCCTACTGAGTAGACTGGTAGAATTTGTATTATGGCAAGAAAAAAGCAGCTAAGTAAAGAAAAACAAGTGGCCATCAATACTTTAAGAAATGAAGGTCAATCAGTCCGAAAAATTGGGAAAACTTTGAAAGTGTCTCCAAGTGCAGTGGCAAAAACCATCAAACACTACAAAGAAACTGGCTCACATGAGGACACCCCAGGAAAGGAAGACCAAGACCAAGAGTCACCTCTGCTGCGGAGGATAAGTTTATCCGAGTCACCAGCCTCAAAAATCGCAGGTTAACAGCAGCTCAGATTAGAGACCAGATTAATGCCACACAGAGTTCTAGCAGCAGACACATCTCTAGAACAACTGTTAAGAGGAGACTTTGTGCAGCAGGCCTTCATGGTAAAATAGCTGCTAGGAAACCACTGCTAAGGAGAGGCAACAAGCAGAAGAGACTTGTTTTGGCTAAATAACACAAGGAATGGACATTAGACCAGTGGAAATCTGTGCTTTGGTCTGATGAGTCGAAATTTGAGATCTTTGGATCCAACCACCGTGTGTTTGTGCGACGCAGAAAAGGTGAACAGATGGACTCTACATGGCTGGTTCCCACCGTGAAGCATTGAGAAGGAGGTGTGATGGTGTGGGGGTGCTTTGCTGGTGACACTGTTGGGGATTTATTCAAAATTGAAGGCATACTGAACCAGCATGGCTACCACAGCATCTTGCAGCGGCGTGCTATTCCATCCGGTTTGCGTTTAGTTGGACCATCATTTAGTTTTCAACAGGGCAATGACCCCAAACACACCTTCAGGCTATGTAAGGGCTATTTGACTAAGAAGGAGAGTGATGGGGTGCTACGCCAGATGACCTGGCCTCCACAGTCACTAGACCTGAACCCAATTGAAATGGTTAGGGTGAGCTGGACCGCAGAGTGAAGGCAAAAGGGCCAACAAGCGCTAAGCATCTCTGGGAACTCCTTCAAGACTGTTGGAAGACCATTTCCGGTGACTACCTCATGAAACTCATCAAGAGAATGCCAAGAATGTGCAAAGCAGTAAGCAAAGCAAAAGGTGGCTACTTTGAAGAACCTAGAATATAAGACATATTTTCAGTTGTTTCACACTTTTTGTTAAGTATTTCATTCCAGATGTGTTAATTCATAGTTTTGATGCCTTCAATGTGAATCTATAATTTTCAGAGTCATGAAAATAAAGAAAACTCTTTGAATGAGAAGGTGTGTCCAAACTTTTGGTCTGTACTGTATCTACATGAGCGCATGATTTTTGGAAGTCGAGTTTTATTTTTTAATGTCATTTTATCATATAATCTACTATAATCTACTAAAAAAATTGGCAATCCTCACCCTCTGGCACAGTAAAGGCATCAATCTCATGCAGGTTGGCTGGTCTCGCTCAACTGGAACAAACAACAGTGATAGTCTAAAAGTCCAGAGCTTCCTAGATGCTTCCTCTGTCACTCTCTCAGCCCTTGGAGTTAGTCATCATACAGTGCCTACAAGTAGTATTCAACCCCCTGCAGATTTAGCAGGTTTGATAAGATGCAATAAGTTAGAGCCTGCAAACTTCAAACAAGAGAAGGATTTATTAACAGATGCATAAATCTTACAAACCAACAAGTTATGTTGCTCAGTTAAATTTTAATAAATTTTCAACATAAAAGTGTGGGTCAATTATTATTCAACCCCTAGGTTTAATATTTTGTGGAATAACCCTTGTTTGCAATTACAGCTAATAATCGTCTTTTATAAGACCTGATCAGGCTGGCACAGGTCTCTGGAGTTATCTTGGCCCACTCCTTCATGCAGATCTTCTCCAAGTTATCTAGGTTCTTTGGGTGTCTCATGTGGACTTTAATCTTGAGCTCCTTCCACAAGTTTTCAATTGGGTTAAGGTCAGGAGACTGACTAGGCCACTGCAACACCTTGATTTTTTCCCTCTTGAACCAGGCCTTGGTTATCTTGGCTGTGTGCTTTGGGTCGTTGTCTTGTTGGAAGATGAAATGATGACCCATCTTAAGATCCTTGATGGAGGAGCGGAGGTTCTTGGCCAAAATCTCCAGGTAGGCCGTGCTATCCATCTTCCCATGGATGTGGACCAGATGGCCAGGCCCCTTGGCTGAGAAACAGCCCCACAGCATGATGCTGCCACCACCATGCTTGACTGTAGGGATGGTATTCTTGGGGTCGTATGCAGTGCCATCCAGTCTCCAAACGTCACGTGTGTGGTTGGCACCAAAGATCTCGATCTTGGTCTCATCAGACCAGAGAACCTTGAACCAGTCTGTCTCAAAGTCCTCCAAGTGATCATGAGCAAACTGTAGACGAGCCTTGACATGACGCTTTGAAAGTAAAGGTACCTTACGTGCTCGTCTGGAACGGAGACCCTTGTGGTGGAGTACGTTACTTATGGTATTGACTGAAACAAATGTCCCCACTGCCATGAGATCTTCCCGGAGCTCCTTCCTTGTTGTCCTTGGGTTAGCCTTGACTCTTCGGACAAGCCTGGCCTCGGCACGGGAGGAAACTTTCAAAGGCTGTCCAGGCCGTGGAAGGCTAACAGTAGTTCCATAAGCCTTCCACTTCCGGATGATGCTCCCAACAGCGGAGACAGGTAGGCCCAACTCCTTGGAAAGGCTTTTGTACTTCTTGCCAGCCTTGTGACCCTCCACGATCTTGCCTCTGATGGCCTTGGAATGCTCCTTTGTCTTTCCCATGTTGACCAAGTTTGAGTGCTGTTCACAAGTTTGGGGAGGGTCTTAATTAGTCAGAAAAGGATGGAAAAATAGATAATTAATCCAAACATGTGAAGCTCATTGTTCTTTGTGCCTGAAATACTTCTTAATACTTTAGGGGAACCAAACAGAATTCTGGTGGATTGAGTGGTTGAATAATAAATGACCCTCTGAATGAACTTTTCACAATATAAAAAAAAAAATAACATTCTTTTTTGCTGCAGTGCATTTCACACTTCCAGGCTGATCTACAGTCCAAATGTCACAATGGCAAGTTAATTCCGAATGTGTAAACCTGCTAAATCTGCAGGGGGTTGAATACTACTTGTAGGCACTGTATGTAGAGAGTGCTACTCACCCTTACTTGCTAGCTAGCTATGATGCATACATTGCTGGGCTGCTCACCTGCTCTTCCTTCTGCATAGCTCTTTGTCCTCTACACATTTTTGGAAGGTTTTCCATTTGCTGTACTAACAGGACTGAAATTCCCATCCATTCAATCACAATGCTTGGCTTATATGTAGAGAGTGCTACTCACCCTCACTTGCTAGCTAGCTATGACACATACAGTGCTGAGCTGTTCACCTGCTCTTCCTTCTCCATAGCTCCTTGTCTACAACAATTTTTTGAAAGTTTTTCCATTAGTTGTAGTAACAGGACTGAAATTCCCATCCATTCACTCACAAAGTCTGGCTCTTATGTAAATTGACATACTATGTCCTGGCTTGCAACTAGCATTCAAGTTGAACCAAAAATTGTTGAAGCATTCGTCTCTGTGACGCTCCCATTAAGAAGTTTTTGTACTGAATATAACACTGTCAGTAAAATTTGGAATCACTCAACTGATGATGGTTGATATATCGGGGGAATTCTCAAGAGTTTGGAACCGATAGATTTAATTGTTATTTTTAGCCAGTGTAATTATATTATAAAACTGTGAGTTACACACTTGTTGGCTGTAGTGAGGATTGTCACCTCCGAGCAATGTTAGTCAGTGGCAGTGACTCAGAAGTCATGAGGAGGTGACTTTACACCTGGGTCTCCTGATGTCTTGGATCATAAGACATTATAGAGCTGCTATGACAATTTATGAAGATCGGTTTGTGCCGTTGACAAGAATGGAATTGCGAATATTTCAACACTGTCAAAAAGACATCTGATAAAATAATAAGTTGCAGCAGAAATGATATTGTTCCTTTAGTGCTATGTGATAGTAAACTTATTTATAAAGGTGATGGAGGTTTTATTAAAAAAAACTAAAAGGGATTTTTTTTTTACCCCATCGCGCTGAATTCTCATTGCTCAACTTGGGTTTAATCAGATTGCACCTTGAGATTGAAAATACCACCACCTTGGGGTAGAATGTACAACGTGAGGCTGAGAAGCAGTCAATTCTTCATCATGCCCCAAGTCACTTCCAGACAAAACTTCAAAATGTGATATGCCCCTGTTGAAACATCACTTTGGGGTCATATAGGAATTGACTGGCTTATATTTTAAAAGACTACACAATCATATCAATAGCTTAGAGGGATAAAAGGTTCTGACCGGTTCCCTTAAAGGGTCTGTCCACTACTAGGGCAGCCCCTTCTGATTGCACCTGTATCCTCCAGGTAAAATAATAAAGCTTATACTCAATGTAATGCAGTCCCTACTTACGGGTTTGTACAAACAGAAGAGTAGTCAGGAAAGCCAGGGTCAGGTAACAGGAGGACACGTATGGATACATGGATACAGGGAGTACAGAGAAGCATAGTCAGGTCACAATGCAAAATTCAGACAATTTAGACATAATCAGAATTCCAGGAAGGCACGTAATAGATTCAGGGAATAAACTCAGACGTGGTCAGGTAACGGTCCGAGATCTAAAGCCAGAGGTCACAACAGGAACAGACAGGGAGAGAGGAGTTAAAACAACAGTCCAGGGTCAAGAAACAATACATCAGAACACTATCAGGAACACAGGCCAACAGCACAACTACAGAACCTGAATGTAAGACTGGCATGGTTCTTTGGAAGGGTGCTGAGTAAAGAAGCAGATCAATTACCAGGAGGATGGAACACCTGAGTAATCAACACCTCCCAGAACCTGCATGGAATTCTGTGCTGTCAATCAACCTGCCAGGTTAGTAGCTCAGGAAAACACAGCAGAGCATCTCCTAATGTGCAAGATGCTCTGCACAGAGGAATCATGTCACTGCCAGTTCAGTAGTCCAGGAAAACACAGCAGAGCATCTCCTAGTGTGCAAGATGCTCTGCACAGAGGAATCATGACACTCACCTCCCGTACCAGCACCATTCCAGCGGTGTCCAAGATCACAATGCTGGGGCTCACATGGGGTTATGGCGTTACGCGAGCCCTGCATCCAATCAGTGCTTGCTTCTGTCTCCCCGCCTTTGGACCAACCAAACAATCAATAGGAAGTGAGCGCATCTGTTGTTAATGAACTTGTTTGGTTC